>NC_069501.1:1048524453-1048741953 GCF_027579735.1 Bombina bombina | reverse complement strand
GGATCAGTGGTATCTGCATCAGTATAATAACACCCAGCGCTATATAATGACACAGTAGTGACACTGGCTCATGGGTATAGCCAGAGGAGGACTGGTTATAGGATCAGTGGTATCTGCATCAGTATAATAACACCCAGCACTATATAATGACACAATAGTGACACTGACACATGGGTATAGCCAGAGAAGGGCTGGTTATAGGGTCAGTGGTATCTGCATCAGTGTAATAGCACCCAGCGCTATATAATGACACAGTAGTGACACTGGCACATGCGTATAGCTAGACAATGGCTGGTTATAGGGTCAGTGGTATCTGCATCAGTATAATAACACCCAGCACTATACAAAGACACAGTAGTGACACTGGCTCATGGGTATAGCCAGAGGAGGGCTGGTTATAGGATCAGTGGTATCCGCATCAGTATAACACCCAGCACTATACAAAGACACAGTAGTGACACTGGCTCATGGGTATAGCCAGAGGAGGACTGGTTATAGGATCAGTGGTGTCTGCATCAGTATAATAACACCAAGCACTATAAAATAATGTTTTTAATTTCGAATGTACCTTGGTGTCCTTCACTAAGGTCTGTACTTTGCAAATGTCCGCCACAGCCTTTGTCTGTGCCTATCCCTGGTTGCAATTACAAATGTTTAGGCATTCTCTTGTTTATTTCTTTTGTTTGTATTGGTATGACACATAAAAAAATGGAGAAAAAAATAGCCAAATCTGACACGTTCCACGCAAAACTCAAAAAATGGACTGGAGAAAATTATTAGCACCCTCAATTTAATATTTGGTAGTACACCCCTTGGAAAAAATAACTGAAATCAATCGCTTCCTGTAACCATCAATGAGTTTCTTACACCTCTCTTCTGGTATTTTGGACCACTCTTCTTTCGCCAACTGCTCCAGGTCTCTCAAATTGCTGCTGTTTGAGATCTCTCCATAGGTGCTCTATGGGATTGAGATCTGGACTTATTGCTGGCCAGTTCAGTACTCTCCAGTGCTTTGTCTAAAACCATTCTGAGTGCTTTTTGACATTTTCTTTGAGTAATTTTCCTGCTGTAAGATCCATAACCTCTGGCGGAGACCCAACTTTCTGGCACTGGGCCCTACATTGCACCACAGAATTCTTTGGTAGTCTTCAGATTTCATAATGCCATGCACACAGTCAAGACATCCAGTGCCTGAAGCAGCAAAGCAACCCCAAAACATCAGTGAACCTCCACCATGTTTGACTTTAGGGACTATATTCTTTTCTTTAAAAGCCTCATTTCTTTTTCTGAAAACAATAGAATAATGGGCTTTACCAAAAAGCTGTAATTTTGCTTCGTCTGTCCACAGCACATTCTCCCAAAAGGATTTTGGCTTCCTCAGGTAAGTTTTGGCAAACTCCAATCTGGCTTTTTTATGTTTCTGTGTCAGCAGTGGGGTCTTCCTGGGTCTATAATATAAATATCCTAAAATATAAAAGGCCAAGTGTGTTTGTCCGAAGCTGTCATGCGCAGTAGAGACAGCACGAGGACAAACATACCTGACATGCTGTTTGCAGCGGTGGGGCAAAAGTGGGCGTGGCCGGCGGCAGCGTGGGCATGGCCGGGCGGGAGCGTGGGTGTGGCGGGACGTGACTGGGCATGGTCAGGCGTGGCAACATGAGAAAGAGAAATAGAAAGAGAGGGGGAGAGACAAAAAGAGATAGGAAAGAGCTAAAGAGAGGGGGAAGAGCAGAAGAGAGGGGAAAGAGCAGAAGAGAGGGGAGAGAGCAAAATAGAGGGGAAAGAGCAAAATAGAGGGAAGAGAGAGAAAAAGAGAGGGGGAAAGAGAAAGCAAAAGAGAGGGGGAGAGAGAAAATAAGGAGGGGGAGAGAGAAAATAAGGAGGGGGAAAGAGAGAGAGCAAACGAGAGGGGAAGAGAGAGAGACAAAGAAGAGAGGGGGGAGAGAGAGGGGGGAGAGAGAGCAAAAGAGAGGGGGAGAGAGAGAAAAAAAGAGAGGGGGAGAGAGAGCAAAAGAGAGGGGAGAGAGAGCAATAGAGAGGGAAAGAGAGAGAGCAAAAGAGAGGGATGGAGAGATAGCAAAAGAGAGGGGAAAGAATAAAATAGAAGGAAGAGAGAGCAAAAGAGAGTGGGGAGAGAGAGCAAAAGAAAGGTGGGAGAGAGAGCAATAGATAGAGGGAGAGAAAGAAAAAGATAGGGGAGAGAGAGCAAAAGAGAGGGGAGAGAGAGAGCACGCAAAAGAGGGGGGGGGGGAGAGCGCAAAAGAGAGAGAGTGCAAAAGAGAGGGGGGAGAGAGTGAGCGTAAAAGAGAGGGGGGAGAGAAAGCACAAAAGAGAGGGGAGAGAGAGCAAAAGAGAGGGGGGATAGAAAGCAAAAGAGAGGGGGGAGAGAGGGAGCAAAAGAGAGGGGGGAGAGAGAGAGCAAAAGAGAGGTGGAGCGAGAGAGAGCGCAAAAGAGAGGGGGAGAGAGCGCAAAAGAGAGGGGGAGAGAGCACAATAGAGAGGGAGAGAGAGAGCAAAAGAGAGGGGGAGAGAGCAAAAGAGATGGGGGAGAAAGAGAGCAAAAGAGAGGTGGAGCAAGAGAGAGCGCAAAAGAGAGGGGGAGAGAGCACAAAAGAGAGGGGGAGAGAGCACAAAAGAGAGAGGGAGAGAGAGAGCAAGGGGTGGGACCACTGTACTGCAAAAAATGGCCCGTGTAAACAGGCTTAAGGACTAGTTCATTATATTCTAGCACCCCCCTGTTTCTGAATTGTTGGTTAGTGAGAGTGCACATTTTGGAAGATTTATATATACACACAAAATAGCCCTCCCCAGTGAAATACATTTAAACCCTTAAAATACATTTTTATTAATATTTTTATGATTTTTTTTTTTATCAGAAGGTTTATATTTGTGTAATATTTTTTTATGTGTTTGTGATGTGTTTTATGCAACTTTTTTAACCCTTACGCTCTACGCCAGATCTTCAGGAGCATTAATACGTTGAGTGCATTTTTTTGGCACTTGAGCACAACTGTTCACTTTTAACTTGTAATATGCACGCAAGTTAGTGGTTGCAATATTCCTTATTGCGACCCGCTCTAACATTAGGGCGCCACTTGTAAGCTAGACCAAAATTTGGACAGTATTGTTGCAATCTACCAGACAACACTTTAGAAGCAAATTGACAGATTATTTTTGGACCTTTTGTTTTACTTGACTTCTCGAAATCTCATTTTGGCTTCTTTCAACAGGCTTATTTTGGCTGCTCACAAGTCTTCTGTTCATTGTGAAATGTTTTGTGCATGTTCATATGCAAGCATGATTTCCCACTTTGGATTTTCATAAAAAAAATTAAGGATACAATTACACAAAATTATATGAGGTGAATAGAAGTGAATAATTGCACACAACATTAAATAATAATATTGGTTACATGAAAAACCTGCATTTAGTGACCATCATTGTCATTACTGATAAAATGATCATGATTTTATAATTGGTTGCATAACTTTTGCCAGTGAGATTAATAGTTTAGAATACCATAGGAAAGGAAGCCAAAAAATGCCCACAATTATTACAGAGTTTTCACCCAGCAAACTCTAATGCCAGAGCTACGCAAGTTGCAGAGAGAGTTTGATTATAAACTGAAATGCTGAATAGATGGTGAAAACTGGGTTGTTCTCCTGGGGAATAGACAGTGGAATAGACAGGTAACATTGCAAACCCTCCCTTATATACAGCAACCACCCCCTAGTTCAATATCTAGCCTACAAAAAAAAAACGACAAAGCTGAAAACATTAATTGGAATGGTCCAAACTAAAACTTCTTGGAGAGAATAAAAATGAAAGATAAAAAAACATAAGAAATGCATTGGATATATTTAAAATTAGTGAACTTAATTTCATTGCTGTTTGGTTTCATCTGCAGTAGATAGAAGCGAGGATCAGTCTGGCTTATAACATTGCTGCAGACAATTATACACAGAATGTTATTCAAAGGGTGACTGTATAATGGTCATATATTCATAATATTTTCTGATGCGGTTTATTTTGTTTGAGGTAATATAATCCCTATAAGACACACAAATTCAAACAGATATATCATCCATAAACGCTAACTCACCCAGGTCACCCCTGTTTTACTGATACTCCCCTCACAGTGCGGGTCTTCTTGGTTACGTGACGCAAGTGATCACGTCCAACAGTCTCACAGCATGCATAGATAAGGCAACAAGTTGTGCCTGCTGTCTACTAGACTAGCAGTCTGGACTCAGTCCTGCTCCAGCTGAGTAGCAGGCTAGAAAGGGTACCGGTTGTGGGTGAAAGTGGAACACGGGCAGGGTAGGTTGGGTGCATTTTTTTTTAATAGATATTACCGGGCAGCTCGGGGGTGGGGGTCACGGGGGGGCGGGACCCTGTAGAACTGTCACTGCCTGATAGGAATTTTATTAGTGACGAGGGTTAAGCGAGATTCAAAACTCCGTCCCTGCAACAGCTGCACCGCCAAGTTCTAGCCAGCGTCTTATGTATTTCTCAGCCCATTCACATTTTATCACCAGTGAATTCCTTATGAATCTGGACCTTGGTCAGACCTAGGGGCCAATTTATCATAGTGTGAGCGGACATGATACAATCCTTTACTTTAATCCCACTACTAATCAAGTTGCTGTTAAAAATAATCACAAAGCCACAGACAGGAACAGTTTATTAAACGCAAAAAGTGGCCACTTGAAAAAATTGAAAAATAATATCCCTTTGGGTCAGTATCAGAGGATAAAAAGAAATTGTACTGACATAAACGATTTCAAGAAAGAATCAGAGATTTTAACCAATACATTTCTACAAAAGGGTTATAATTTATTACAAGAAACTAGGGCTAGAGTGGAAAACATAGATAGAATGGATCTTATTATTACTAAGACAAAATCTAATCATAAAAACAAAACTATAGATAGGTATACAAGGGGTCCAAAATTTGTAACTAAATACAACAATCAACATTACAAAATTAAGAAGATTTTAAACAAACATTGGAAGGTTTTAAAATTAGATCCTGTCCTAGATAAAATATTGGCAGATAAACCTGATATAGTCTTTAGAAAAAATAAAGACATTAAAAACTATATAGCACCACCAAAACTTCGCCAGTCATTAAAAGAAGGACAACTAACTGCTTGGTGTGGAGCTAAATCTGGCCTTTATCCTTGTAAACAAAAGGACTGCATAATGTGCCCCCTCATTTCTCCTAATAATGTGCAATTTTTCAATTATAATGGTAGCAAAAAGTATGACTGTAAGAGTAGATGTTCTTGCCACACCACATATGTGGTATATCAGCTATCCTGTAAATGTGGAATGATTTATGTGGGTAGAACAAAACGTAAAATCAAGTACAGAGTAAGGGAGCATGTAAATAATATTATTAATGGATTTGACAACCATAGTGTATCCCACCATTTTAACATTTATCACAATCAAAATCCTAATGATCTAACTGTTAATATCATTGAATGGGTGCCCCCAAATAAATGGGACACAAATAGGTTGCTAAGACTGAGACAAAGAGAAACGTTTTGGATAAAAACTCTGGATTGTCTAGAACCTAAGGGGCTTAACATTGAATTGGATATTTTAGCGTATTTATAATTCATTTTAATTTTATGTACAATGTAATTTGCTTGTATCAAATTGTGCATATTATTATATTAAATCTTATATGTAAATTAATAGTACAATATAATCAATAAATGAGGTCTGTACATATATTTATAAATAATTTTAAATTAATATAGTATTATCACATCACATATATGGATATATGCACCTTTGATATGGGCAAATTTTAAACTGTAGAATGGGATCATGTATTTATTCCTTTGAATAGGTAATAATAGGGCCAATACAAATGAGATCTGATGTAATATTTATCTATTGTATTATGAATTAATAAGTAACTAATCTGCAAGTATATATGGTAAACACAAATATGAATTGAGTTTGCAATTATTATATTTTTTTCTGTTAACGTTGTAAGTAGAGAACGTAATGATCAAATAGGTTTTAACAGCTAGTTGGTAGATCAATTTTAAAATTGTATTATAATGTCTTATCCTGTTTTTTAATAATGGTAATATATAACCTCTGTTATAGCACTTTTAATTGGTTTAAGAACTCATGCAAACCACTATAAAAGAGGCATGAACGGAAATGGAGACAGTTCTTGACAAAGTCCCTCCGACTAGGGATGAAACGCGTAGAACAGACAGTAGCTACTTTGTTGTTTTGACCCTGGGAAGCCGCCGTAGGAGTTCCGGTATCACGTGGTATACGCATATCACTGGTAGGAAACCTTACACGGAAGTGCTGAGGGTCGCTATCTATATCCCCACGTGGAAGGGTTAGTATATTTTGTATATCTACATATGGACTTTTATTGCCTTATACATACCCGCATGGAATACTGACCACGAAGGGGGAATATTATCTTATGTGCTTTTAAAATCGTACATCTTGTGAGTATATATATAGCGTGTGGCTATAAATAAAGTTGAAGATCTACACTTGAATCGTATCTGCGCTCTTCTGTTTTTTCTCATACTTAGACTGCTTTTCACAGGATACAGGATTTTAACCGTTTTGAGGAGCTGCAGCACCTTTCTGGATCCGGGACATACAACAGACGGATACCATCTTTATACACTTAAAGACTGAACTTGACCTATAAATCATAAGTATTATATCGTTATCTATTGCCATTTTTATGAATTTGTGTATTTCAATGCATATATGTATGAATGTGTGTGTTTTTTAATGCAATAAGTGCAAGCAGATTTTAACACATTTATTATTATTATATATCAATATTAATATATACTGATTTGCGCTTCTCTGTTTTAGCCACCCTTGTGGATGGTAAAAAACAAGTGTGTAGTTTTGGACATGATACAATGTAGCGGATCATGTCCGCCGCACATCGATAAATGCAGACAGCATTGTGCAATGCCGCCCCCTGCAGAATCGCAGCCAATCGGCCGCTAGCAGGGGGTGTAAATCAACCCGATCATATTCGATTGGGTTGATTTCTGTCCGCTGCCTCAGAGCAGACAGACAAGTTATGGAGCAGCAGTCTGTTTTCCATTCAGAGCTTGATAATTCTGCTTTACCTCCCTACTGTGCAGGAGATGTAGTTTGTTATAGTAATACAGTAGAATTGTATAGTCAGCATATACATAATAAAAAGACAATATAATAACACTTAGGTTCATAGGAAGTGAACCTGTCCGGTCGAGATTGCAGATTGCAGGACACTTTCATTGCCCACCATTGCACAAGTGGACTCTTGTGTGATGCTGTCCCTCTGCTCTTGTGCAACCAACTGGGCAAGAGCAGGGCTTATCACCCTGGTCAGATCAGTCGGGAGTGATTTTAATCCAGTAACTCTAAAGTGGCAGAGAGGGTTTAGGAAGTAACAGTTTAAACCACTGCTTCATACATATAATTTATAGGCTGAATTTTAAATGAGTAGTAGATTTTGTTTCTGACAAATTTCAAATTGACTTTCATTTTTCCTGCCCCTGTATCATGTGACAGCCATCAGTCAATCACAAAATGCATATGCATATATACTGTGAACTCTTGCAAATGCTCAGTAGGAGCTGGTGCCTCAGAAAGTGTGCATACAAAAAAGTGTGCCCATTTTTATTATGGAATTAAGTTTGAAAGTTGTTGGGGGTTTTTAAACTGCATGTTCTGTCTGAATCAAACTCCCACCATTACAGAGTTTTTACCCTGGAAACTCTAATGCTAAAGCTATGCAGATTGCAGAAAGAGATTTTGGTTATAAACTGAAATGCTGTATAGATGGTGCAGACTAGGTTGTTCTCCTGGGGAATAGACAGTGGAGTAAAGACAGATAACGTTGTCAACGTTACATGAAAGTTTCATTTTGACATGTGTCCCTTTAAGTGTTGGCATATTGCAACATGACTGTCATTCCCATATACTTCAATGCCCTCTATGAGAGATCAGAGAGATCACTGTATGTGGATCTGACACTCTTTAGTTCCTCTCCTCCTTCGTTATCCCCTTGAACCCCTTAGCATGTAAGTCTATGAGAACAGCTGTTTGTAGATCACCTTCATGAGAGCTGACTACAACAGTGCGACTCTAGGCAGGGCCCTCTACCAACGTGACCCCTGTAAATGTTACATTGCATCTCATGCATAGGTTTATAGCGCTACAGAATCTGATAATAATTGTCCCAGTTAGCTCAGGAAAAGCCCATAGAAAATGAAAAAGTCTGTGAATTGTTTTTAAAGTAAATGTAAAAGTTATTCAATAGCATTTTTAAATATTGGACACCACATTTTTGTTTTTTATGTTAAATCCATTTATTAACTATTAGTTATATTTTTAGTTTAAAGGGACACAAAACTCCAAATTGTTTCTTTCATGATTCAGCATGCAATTTTTAAACAACTTTCTAATTTACTTCTATTATTCAATTATCAAAGTGTCTTCATTCTCTTGGCATCCAGGGTCGGCTCTAAGGGGGGGCATTGGGGGGCAATGCCCTCCCAAATGGAATACTGTGCCCCCCAGGGCAAAATAAGTGATTTTTAAAAAAAATATATATATATATATTTTTTGCAGTCACTGGACCCTGGAGATCCGCCACTGGAGGGCCCAGCTAATCTCTTTACTCTCCTCTATTTACAACCAGATAACAAATAAAGTTGCATTTCCCTGCTGGTGCTCTCACAGTTAACCTAGGGCTTTCAAAGCCCCTCCTCCTGCTATCCCACTTATTACAGAGCTGAAGTAAGATGATGACATCATCAGACCTCTGCAGGAAGTGCTGGGAGAAGCTAACAGTCAGTGAGAGGGATGGCAGAAGTAATTTTGTGAAAACACAGCCGTATAACCAATGTGTGTGTGAGAGTAGTATCCCTTCCCTATTGTGCTTTATATCCTGGCAGCCACAGATAAAGAAGCAAATTGGGAATTCCTTGGTTTCCCCACTGCAGGTCACACAAAACAAGTGTGCATTGTGCCTGCTTTATCTGCAGTGATCAGTGTAAAATGTGTGTCATATTATAGGTCAAATACACACACTTCAAATGTAGCTGTGGGACAATGAGTGAAATAGCCTTATGTTTATTATTTACATGTTTCAAAACATCTCCTATTTGTCCCCAAGGTTGTTTTATTTTATATATATATATATATATACACACACACACACACATATATGTATATACACACAGTGTGTGTATTGTGTGTATGTATGTGTGTGTGTGTGTGTGTATATATATATATATATATATATATATATATATACACACACACATACATACACACAATACACACACTGTGTGTATATACATATATGTGTATATGTGTGTGTGTGTATGTATATATATATATATATATATATAATTTGTGTATATACATACTGTATATACTGTATGTGTGCTGGTAAATATCATTAATAATATCTGTACAAGTAATGTACTGCTTGGCACTCAAACTTATTGTTACGTAAAAGCTTATTTGATCATTAGTAGGGTCATTGGTAGAGCTACACATGCAAACAGTGTCCACTGGCTGTGTCATATGTGGGAGACATTCCTGAGATATGACAAATGTAACCCCTGCACTGCCATACATCTGGTAAATGTAACTGCTGCGGCACTGCCAAACATCTTATAAATGTAACCCCTATACTCCATGAGATATGACACATGTAACCGCTGCACTTCCAGAAATATAAACAAATCTAACTACTCCACTCCCAGAGATCTGATAAATGTAACCCATGGACTGCCACAGTAGGTCTGCTCTTATTTTGACTCTCATACATGCTTTTAAAATGCGTACCCCATCGTGAAAATAATGCCCCCCATTTCATTTGTTCTGGAGCCGACCCTGTTGGCATCCTTTGTTGAAAAGCAAGGATGTAAGCTCAGGAGCGTACACGTGTGTGCATCACAATATGGCAGCAGTTTTTCAAGAATGTTATACATTTGCAAGAGCACTAGATGGTAGAACTTTTTCCTGCCATGTAGTGTTTCAGACATGTGCATCCTACATACCTAGGTATCGATTCAACAATGAATACCATGAAAATGAAGCAAATGGGATATAGAATAGAAGTAAATTGTAAAATTCTAGGCTCTGTCTGGATCGCAAAAGAAACATTATGAGTAGAGAGATAACAGTTGTGCGCTAGGGATAAGGGGTTTATCGTTGGTGTTTGTGTGCGTCTGGCTTTTTCGCTTGTATGAAAAGTTGAAAGTAAACGTGATCACTTGAATTGAGTTAAAGTAGTGCAACCTTATAGCTCTGTTAAACTGTTTTGCAAAACAAAAAAGTGTCACAAAACACATCAAAAATACATTACAGAGTACAGTTACACTCATAATAACACCATTAAATTGCGCTTGTATTATGAGTAGTGATGTCTCGAATTGTTCGCCGGCGAATAGTTCCCGGCAAACATAGCTTGTTCGCGTTTGCAACGGCAGGCGAACATATGCGATGTTCGATCCGCCCCCTATTCATCATCATTGAGTAAACTTTGACCCTGTATCTCACAGTCTGCAGACACATTCCAGCCAATCAGCAGCAGACCCTCCTTCCCAGACCCTCCCAGCTCCTGGACAGCAGCCATTTTAGATTTATTCGGAAGCTGCTTTCTTAGTGAGAGGAGGGACAGTGTAGCTGCTGCTGATTTAATAGGGAAATTGATAGCTAGGCTAGTGTATTCAGTGTCCACTACAGTCCTGAAGGACTCATCTGACATCTTCTGTAAGGACAGCACCCCAAAAAGCCCTTTTTAGGGCTAGAATATCAGTCTGTTTTTTTTCCCTGTGTAATCTAATTGCAGTTGCCTGCCTGCCAGCGTGTGTGTCAGGCTCACAGCGTATACTGTGCCCACTTGCCCAGTGCCACCACTCATATCTGTTGTAACAGTAGTGTAAATTTAAAAAAAAAAAACTTTTTTGACTGTGAAACATCAGTCTGCTAGTGTAATCTAATTGCAGTTGTCTGCCTGCCAGCGTGTGTGCCAGGCTCACAGCGTATACTGTGCCCACTTGCCCAGTGCCACCACTCATATCTGTTGTAACAGTAGTGTAAATCTTTTAAAAAAAAACTTTTTTGACTGTGAAACATCAGTTTGCTAGTGTAATCTAATTGCAGTTGCCTGCCTGCCAGCGTGTGTGCCGGGCCCACTTGCCCAGTGCCACCACTCATATCTGGTGTAACAGTAGTGTAGATTAAAAAAAAACTTTTTTGACTGTGAAATATCAGTCTGCCTGTGTAATCTAATTGCAGTTGCCTGCCTGCCAGTGTGTGTGCCAGGCCCACTTGCCCAGTGCCACCACTCATATCTGTTGTAACAGTAGTGTAAATTTAAAAAAAAAACTTTTTTGACTGTGAAACATCAGTCTGCTAGTGTAATCTAATTGCAGTTGCCTTCCTGCCAGCATGTATGCCAGGCCCACTTGCCAAGTGCCACCACTCATATCTGGTGTAACAGTAGTGTAAATTTAAAAAAAAACAAACTTTTTTGACTGTGAAACATCAGTCTGCTTGTGTAATCTAATTGCCGTTGCCTGCCTGCCAGCGTGTGTGCCAGGCTCACAGCGTATACTGTGCCCACTTGCCCAGTGCCACCACTCATATCTGTTGTAACAGTAGGGTAAATTTTTTTAAAAAAACTTTTTTGACTGTGAAACATCAGTCTGCTAGTGTAATCTAATTGCAGTTGCCTGCCAGCGTGTCTGCCAGGCTCACAGCGTATACTGTGCCCACTTGTCCAGTGCCACCACTCATATCTGTTGTAACAGTAGTGTACATTTAAAAATAAAAACTTTTGTGACTGCGAAACATCAGTCTGCTAGTGTAATCTAATTGCAGTTGCCTGCCTGCCAGCGTGTGTGCCAGGCTCACAGCGTATACTGTGACCACTTGCCCAGTGCCACCACTCATATCTGGTGTAACAGTAGTGTAAATTTAAAAAAAAAAACTTTTTTGACTGTGAAACATCAGTCTGCTTGTGTAATCTAATTGCAGTTGCCTGCCTGCCAGAGTGTGTGCCAGGCCCACTTGCCCAGTGCCACCACTCATATCTGTTGTAACAGTAGTGTAAATTAAAAAAAAAACTTTTTTGACTGTGAAACATCAGTCTGCTTGTGTAATCTAATTGCAGTTGCCTGCCTGCCAGCATGTGTGCCAGGCTCACAGTGTATACTGTGCCCACTTGTCCAGTGCCACCACTCATATCTGTTGTTGTAACAGTAGTGTAAATTTAAAAAAAAAAACTTTTTTGACTGTGAAACATCATTCTGCTAGTGTAATCTAATTGCAGTTGCCTGTCTGCCAGCGTGTGTGCCAGGCCCACTTGCACAGTGCGACCACTCATATCTGGTGTAACAGTAGTGTAAATTAAAAAAAAAAAACTTTTTGACTGTGAAATATCAGTCTGCTTGTGTAATCTTATTGCAGTTGCTTGCCTGCCAGCGTGTGTGCCAGGCTTACAGCGTATACTGTGCACACTTACCCAGTGCCACCACTCATATCTGTTGTAACAGTAGTGTAAATTAAAAAAAAAAACTTTTTTGACTGTGAAACATCAGTCTGCTAGTGTAATCTAATTGCAGTTGCCTGCCTGCCAGCGTGTGTGCCAGGCTCACAGTGTATACTGTGCCCACTTGCCCAGTGCCACCACTCATATCTGTTGTAACAGTAGTGTAAATTTAAAAAAAAAACTTTTTTGACTGTGAAACATCAGTCTGCTTGTGTAATCTAATTGCAGTTGCCTGCCTGCCTGCCAGCGTGTGTGCCAGGCCCACTTGCCCAGTGCCACCATTCATATCTGGTGTAACAGTAGTGTAAATTTAAAAAAAAAACTTTTTGGACTGTGAAACATCAGTCTGCTCGTGTAATCTAATTGCAGTTGCCTGCCTGCCAGTGTGTGTGCCAGGCTCACAGCGTATATCTGCCCACTTGCCCGGTGCCACCACTCATATCTGTTGTAGCAGTAGTGTAAATTTAAAAAAAAAAAAAAACTTTTTTGACTGTGAAACATCAGTCTGCTAGTGTAATCTAATTGCAGTTGCCTGCCTGCCTGCCAGCATGTGTGCCAGGATCACAGCGTATACTGTGCCCACTTGCCCAGTGCCACCACTCATATCTGTTGTAACAGTAGTGTAAATTTAAAAAAACAAAAACTTTTTTGACTGTGAAACATCAGTCTGCTAGTGTAATCTAATTGCAGTTAAATGCCTGCCAGCATGTGTGCCAGGCTCACAGCGTATACTGTGCCCACTTGCCCAGTGCCACCACTCATATCTGGTGTAACAGTAGTGTAAATTTAAAAAAAAAAAAACTTTTTTGACTGTGAAACATCAGTCTGCTTGTGTAATCTAATTGCAGTTGCCTGCCTGCCAGCGTGTGTGCCAGGCTCACAGCGTATACTGTGCCCACTTGCCCAGTGCCACCACTCATATCTTGTTTAATAGTAGTGTAAGTGTACATTTAAAACAAAAAAAAAATTTTGGACTGTGAAACATCAGTCTGCTTTTTTGTGTCAGACTCACAGCGTATACTGTGCCCACTTGCCCAGTGCCACCACTCATATCTTGTTTAATAGTAGTGTAAGCGTAAATGTAAAAAAAAATAAACTTTTTGGACTGTGAAACATCAGTTTGCTTTTTTGTGTCAGGCTCACAGCGTATACTGTGCCCACTTGTCCAGTGGCACCACTCATATCTTTTTAAATAGTAGTGTAAGTGTACATTTAAAAAAAAATGACAGGCAGAGGCAGGACACCCCGCAGGTGCCGTCATGGTTGTGGTGCTGTGATTCCCTTTGGCCCTAGAATAATGCCCAGTGTTCAGAGGCCACGTACCATGAACTCGAAAAGTTCTGAGGACATAGTTGACTTTTTAACACAGGACACCCAATCTTCTATAGCTTCCACTCCGAACCTTGACTCACCATCCTCCTCCAGCTTATCTTCGGGCACCTCTCAAGTTACCACTCGCGCGCCTGCCGCCACCACCAACACTAGCACCACAGCCGTTTCACTTGATCTGTCAGTGGAGTTATTTACACATCATTTGGAAGAAATGAGTGATGCGCAACCATCATTGACATGGATGTAGATAACAGTGATATGTCTCAGTCAGGCAGCATTACAGACATGGACGTACGGTGTGATGATGATGATGTTGTACCCTCTGCTGCTTCCTTTGTTAATTTGTCAGATACAAGCGAAGCGGTTGATGATGACGATGCGTCTGTGGATATCACGTGGGTGCCCGCTAGAAGAGAAGAAGAACAGGGGGAAAGTTCAGATGGGGAGACAGAGAGGAGGAGGAGGAGGAGATGAGTTGGAAGCAGGGGGAGGTCGTCACAAGGAGCTAGTGGCACAGCCAGACAGCATGCATCGGCACCCGGGGTCAGCCAGACAGCACGCCAATCAACACATGCTGTTGCCACCACCAGAATGCCGTCATTGCAGAGCTCAGCAGTGTGGCATTTTTTTTGTGTGTCTGCCTCTGACAACAGTGATGCCATTTGCAACCTGTGCCAAAAGAAACTGAGTCGTGGGAATTCCAACACCCACCTAGGTACAACTGCTTTGCGAAGGCACATGATCGCACATCACAAACGCCTATGGGATCAACACATGAGTACAAGCAGCACACAAACTCAAAGCCGCCATCCTCCTCCTGGTCCAGCATCTTCAGCCACGTCAACCACTGCTGTCCTCCTTGCCCCCTCTCAACCATCCGCCACTCTGTCTCTCTTCCGGAGCATTTCCTGCTCATCTGCCCACAGTCAGGTGTCTGTCAAGGACAAGTTTGAGCGTAAGAAGCCAATGTCACAAAGTCACCCCCTTGCCCGGCGTCTGACAGCTGGCTTGTCTGAACTCTTAGCCTGCCAGCTTTTACCATACAAGCTGGTGGAGTCTGAGGCATTCCAAAAATTTGTAGCTATTGGGACACCGCAGTGGAAGGTACCCGGCCGAAATTTCTTTTCACAAAAGGCAATCCCCAACCTGTACTTGATTGTGCGAAAGGAAGTAATGGCATGTCTGGCACACAGTGTTGGGCCAAGGGTCCATCTGACCACTGATAGCTGGTCTGCAAAGCACCTGCTGACGGCTGACAACCATGGAATGCATGGCTCTGCAGAGTTGGTGACACCGCCACGACTTGCAGGCAGGCTTGCTGCCACCTCCTCTACTCCTCCTACTCCATCCTCTTCCATAACCTCCTTGACTGAGTCTTCTTCTGCTGCTGCGTCTTGCTCCACATCAACGGCATCCCCCAGCTCCCCAGGTACTATTCCACATCCCGGATACGGCAGTGTCACGCCGTCTTGGGGTTGACTTGCCTGAAAGCAGAAAATCACACCGGACCAGCACTCCTGTCCGCCCTGAATGCACAGGTGGATCAGTGGCTGACTCCGCACCAACTGGTTATCGGCAAAGTGGTTTCTGGCAACGGAAGTAATTTGGTGGCGGCATTGAAATTGGGCAAGTTGACCCATGTGCCGTGCATGGCACATGTATGTAATCTGATCGTACAACGCTTTGTGCATAAGTACCCAGGCTTACAGGACGTCCTGAAGCAGGCCAGAAAGGTGTGTGGCCATTTCAGGCGTTCCTACACGGCCATGGCGCACTTTTCAGATATCCAGCGGTGAAACAACATGCCAGTGAGGCGCTTGATTTGCGACAGCCTGACACGTTGGAATTCAAAACTCCTAATATTAGACCACCTGCTCCAACAAGAAAAAGCCGTTAACGAGTATTTGTATGACCGGGGTGCTAGGACCGCCTCTGGGGAGCTGGGAATTTTTTTGCCACGTTACTGGACGCTCATGCGCAATGCCTGTAGGCTCATGCGTCCTTTTGAGGAGGTGACAAACCTAGTCAGTCGCACTGAAGGCACCATCAGCGACATCATACCATTTGTTTTCTCCCTGGAGCGTGCCCTGTGAAGAGTGCTGGATCAGGCCGTAGATGAGCGTGAAGAGGAAGAGTTGTGGTCACCATCACCACCAGAAACAGCCTTATCAGCATCGCTTGCTGTGAGGAAGAGGAGTCAGAGGAGGAATGTGGCTTTGAGGAGGAAGACCAACCACAACAGGCATCCCAGGGTTCTCATGGTCCCCTATATGGTACCCGTGGTGTTGTACGTGGCTGGGGGGAAGAAGATACCTTCAGTGAGATCACTGAGGATGAGAAACGGGACATGAGTAGCTCGGCATCCAACCTTGTGCAAATGGGGTCTTTCATGATGTCGTGCCTGTTGAGGGACCCTCGTATAAAAAAGCTGAAGGAGAATGACCTGTACTGGGTGTCCACGCTACTAGACCCCTGGCATAAGCATAAAGTGCCTGAAATGTTACTGAATTACCGCAAGTCGGAAAGGATGCAGCAGTTCCAAAATAAATTAAAAAGTATGCTTTACACAGCGTATAAGGGTGATGCCACAGCA
Source organism: Bombina bombina (assembly GCF_027579735.1). NCBI lineage: Eukaryota > Metazoa > Chordata > Amphibia > Anura > Bombinatoridae > Bombina > Bombina bombina. The sequence continues at coordinate 1,048,725,457 of NC_069501.1, read as the reverse complement.
CAACAGGAATCTAACAGGGGAAGAGGTGAAAGTAATCCTCCGACTCCCACGACCATGCCGGCAAAGACAGGACGCTTTGCAGACGTGTGGTTGTTGGAGGACAAGCGGAGCTTTTTAAGTCCTATGCATCGCCACAGTTCTTCTGGGTCCACCCTCAGAGAACGACTTGACCGACAGGTAGCAGACTACCTCGCCTTAACTGCAGATCTCGACACTCTGAGGAGCGATGAACCCCTTGAATACTGGGTGTGCAGGCTTGACCTGTGGCCTGAGCTATCCCAATTTGTGATAGAACTTCTGGCCTGCCCCGCTTCAAGTGTCCTGTCAGAAAGGACCTTCAGTGCAGCAGGAGGTATTGTCACTGAGAAGAGTCGCCTAGGTCAAAAAAGTCTAGATTACCACACCTTTATTAAGATGAATGAGGGATGGATCCCGAAGGGACTGACATTGGGCGATACATTCGATTAAAAAAGGGCTGATGAGATGAGCTGCCTTGGGCTAAAAATGGTCCACACGCTGCTGTATTTTATCTTTGAATGCCGGATGACTTGCGTGACTTATCCGCCACCAACTAGGGTTCAAGCCGCAATGTTTTAGGGCACTTTCTGCCTGGGAAACAAACATCAATTTTTCTGGCCGCTGCTACAGTGTACATACCAAATTTTTCTGGCCTCTGGTGCTGCACTGTGGTTTCAAAAACCACACCACTCATATCTGGTGGCACAGTAGATTGCACGCGCAGTGCCCCAAATTTGAAGTAGGAGGACCGACCAAGCATCTTTTTCCATCTCTCGGTTCCTAAAATCCATGCCATATACACGTCCCCTGATAGGGAACGTAACAGGGATTAAACTGATCAGAATAGTACTACTTAACACACCACTCATATCTGGTGGCACAGTAGATTGCACGCGGTGCGCTGACAAAATGCAGAAGGACATTTGGCAGACGGACATTTAGCAGACGGACATTTGGCAGATGGACATTTGGCCGACAGACAGAAAGCTGAAGAATGTTCCCATTTCGGCCGAGGGCAGATACGTCCCAGAGTGCTCTGTTCTAATCAGAGCCTCGGGCGCCGCAACTGCCTCTGGGAACCTTACCATGGGTCCCAGACCGCACGTCTTGTAATTATCTGTCTTGGAAATTATCTATCTATCAAATCTATCTATATATCTATCAAATCTATCTATCTATCTTATCTATCAAATGTATCTATTGCATCTATTGATCTATCTATCTAATCTTTGTATCTATCTATCTATCAAATCTATCTATCTCGTGGCCGGACTGTTATCTGACAGCCACTTGTGTTTCGGCCATGCCATATACATATCGATGCCATATACACGTCCCCTGATAGGGGACGTAACAGGGATTAAACTGATCAGAATAGTACTACTTAACACACCACTCATATCTGGTGGCACAGTAGATTGCATGCGCAGTGCCCATCTTTTTCCATCTCCCAGTTCCTAAAATCCATGCCATATACACGTCCCCTGATAGGGGACGTAACAGGGATTAAACTGATCAGAATAGTACTACTTAACACACCACTCATATCTGTTGGCACAGTAGATTGCACGCGGTGCCCTGACATAATGCAGAAGGACATTTGGCAGACGGACATTTGGCCGACAGACAGAAAGCTAAAGAATGTTCCGATTTCGGCCGAGGGCAGATACGTTCCAGGGTGCTCTGTTCTAATCAGAGCCTCGGGCGTCGCAACTGCTTCTGGGAACCTTACCATGGGTCTCAGACCGCACTTCTTGTAATTCTCTGTCTGGGAAATTATCTATCTATCTATCAAATGTATCTATATCTATCTATCTATCGTATCTATCAAATGTATCTATTGCATCTATTGATCTATCTATCTAATCTATGTATCTATCTATCAAATCTATCTATCTCGTGGCCGGACTGTTATCTGACAGACACTTGTGTTTCGGCCATGCCATATACATATCCATGCCATATACATGTCCCCTGATAGGGGACGTAACAGGGATTAAACTGATCAGAATAGTACTACTTAACACACCACTCATATCTGGTGACACAGTAGATTGCACGCGCAGTGCCACAAATTTGAAGTAGGAGGACTGACCAAGCATCTTTATCCATCTCCCGGTTCCTAAAATCCATGCCATATACACGTCCCCTGATAGGGGACATAACAGGGATTAAACTGATCAGAATAGTACTACTTAACACACCACTCATATCTAGTGGCACAGTAGATTGCACGCGGTGCGCTGACAAAATGCAGAAGGACATTTGGCAGACGGACATTTAGCAGACGGACATTTGGCCGACAGACAGAAAGCTAAAGAATGTTCCGATTTCGGCCGAGGGCAGATATGTTCCAGGGTGCTCTGTTCTAATCAGAACCTCGGGCGCCGCAACTGCTTCTGGGAACCTTACCATGGGTCTCAGACCGCACGTCTTGTAATTCTCTGTCTGGGAAATTATCTATCTATCTATCTATCTATCTATCTATCTATCAAAACTATCTATTTATCTATCAAATGTATCTATATCTATCTATCTATCGTATCTATCAAATGTATCTATTGCATCTATTGATCTATCTATCTAATCTATGTATCTATCTATCAAATCTATCTATCTCGTGGCCGGACTGTTATCTGACAGCCACTTGTGTTTCGGCCATGCCATATACATATCCATGCCATATACATGTCCCCTGATAGGGAACGTAACAGGGATTAAACTGATCAGAATAATACTACTTAACACACCACTCATATCTGGTGACACAGTAGATTGCAAGCGCAGTGCCACAAATTTGAAGTAGGAGGACCGACCAAGCATCTTTTTCCATCTCCCGGTTCCTAAAATCCATGCCATATACACGTCCCCTGATAGGGGACGTAACAGGGATTAAACTGATCAGAATAGTACTACTTAACACACCACTCATATCTGGTGGCACAGTAGATTGCACGCGGTGCGCTGACAAAATGCAGAAGGACATTTGGCAGACGGACATTTAGCAGACGGACATTTGGCAGACGGACGTTTGGCCTACAGACAGAAAGCTAAAGAATGTTCCGATTTTGGCCGAGGCCAGATACGTTCCAGGGTGCTCTGTTCTAATCAGTGCCTCGGGCGTCGCAACTGCTTCTGGGAACCTTACCATGGGTCTCAGACCGCACGTCTTGTAATTCTCTGTCTGGGAAATTATCTATCTATCTATCAAAACTATCTATTTATCTATCAAATGTATCTATATCTATCTATCGTATCTATCAAATGTATCTATTGCATCTATTGATCTATCTATCTAATCTATGTATCTATCTATCTATCTATCTATCAAATCTATCTATCTCGTGGCCGGACTGTTATCTGACAGCCACTTGTGTTTCGGCCATGCCATATACATATCCATGCCATATACATGTCCCCTGATAGGGGACGTAACAGGGATTAAACTGATCAGAATAGTACTACTTAACACACCACTCATATCTGGTGACACAGTAGATTGCACGCGCAGTGCCACAAATTTGAAGTAGGAGGACCGACCAAGCATCTTTTTCCATCTCCTGGTTCCTATAATCCATGCCATATACACGTCCCCTGATAGGGGACCTAACAGGGATTACACTGATAGGAATAGTACTACTTAACACACCTTATAATAACGCAGAGAGAGGCAACGCAGAGAGAGGAGTCTGAAGAAGAGGAGTCAGAGGAGGAAGGTGGCTTTGAGGAGGTGGAAGACCAAACACAGCAGACGTCCCAGGGGGCTTGTTGTCACCTTTCGGGGACCCTTGGTGTTGTATGTGGCTGGGTGGAGGAAGAGACTTTCAATGACATCAGTGAGGACAAGAATCGGGACATGGCTAGCTTGGTATCCAACCTTGTGCAAATGGGGAGTTTGCGGTTGTGCAAATGGACTGTTTGCGGTTGTTTGCGGTGCGTTAAAGGGACAGTCTAGGCCAAAATAAACTTTCATGAATCAGATACAGCATGTAATTTTAAACAATTTTCCAATTTACTTTTATCACCAATTTTGCTTTGTTCTCTTGGTATTCTTAGTTGAAAGCTTAACCTAGGAGGTTCATATGCTAATTTCTTAGACCTTGAAGCCCACCTCTTTCAGATTGCATTTTAACAGTTTTTCACCACTAGAGGGTGTTAGTTCACGTATTTCATATAGATAACACTGTGCTCGTGCACAAGATGTTATCTGGGAGCAGGCACTGATTGGCTAGACTGCAAGTCTGTCAAAAGAACTGAAAAAAGGGGCAGTTTGCAGAGGCTTAGATGCAAGATAATCACAGAGGTTAAAAGTATATTATTATAAATGTGTTAGTTATGAAAAACTGGGAAATGGGTAATAAAGGGATTATCTATCTTTTAAAACAATAAAAATTCTGGTGTAGACTGTCCCTTTAAACGGGGAGTTTGGTCTGTCACTGTGAAGCGGGCGTAACCCTTACACTACATGATCGATACAACATCATACCTGATGTTTTAAAGCACGTTATTCCAAACAATTTAGCAATGTTAGGTGATTTATGCCCTTTATAGCTTAAAAACAGACTCTGCATCAACTATGTAATTTTCCATGGGAGTTTTGCCATGGATCCCCTTCCGGCATGCCACAGTCCAGGTGTTAGTACCCTTGAAACAACTTTTCCATCACTATTGTTGCCAGAAAGAGTCCCTGTGGGTTTTAAAATTCGCCTGCCTATTGAAGTCTATGGCGGTTCGCCCAGTTCGCCCGTTGTGGAAGTTCGTGTCCGCCATTCGCGAACGCAAATTTTTAGGTTCGCAACATCACTAATTATGAGTTTAAAGTCATGATCGCTTGAGCGAAATCAAGATTTACGTTAAGATGATTACCGCGACTTCAGAGCTGTGGTTAACTGTTTCGCAAAACATAAAAGTTGCACAAAACACATCACAAATACATTACAAAGTACAGTTGCACTCATAATAATACCATCTAATAAAAATTATTTTAAAAAAAAAATTGCACAAAAAGGTTATAAGGGCTCAAAGATATGAGGTATCTGGTATTAGAAATAAAAACAGGCAAAAGCCAGTTTCGTCATTGCTTAGGTAAGTACAGAGGAGCTGCGGTTGGGACATACTTCTCTGGGTATCCTAAAGAAAAGGTAAGTATTTAAAAAAAACTGCTGCAATGTAAAGTTTAATGTTTTTAAAAGTATTTTAAAAACAGTACACTCTTTCATTCAACTTTACATTCACTTTAAGAAAATGTTATACTGTATATTTACTGTAAATATTTCACATTCCAGTGTTCTGCACATAGCAAAATATGTTCTAGATATTTCTAAATAGATATTCCTATATATAGCTGTATATATCTATACCTATATATAATCATATATATATATATATATATATAGATAGATAGATAGATAGATAGATAGATAGATAGATAGAGATATATAGGTAGATAGATATTGTACCAAAAAAATCATATATATTTATAGAAATATTTATATTTGAATAAATAGAACATATTCTTCAATGTTCTGCTTGAAGAATGCTTACTATTACTATTCTTACTATTCTGCTTGGAATGCTTACTACTCATATTTTTTTAGAGTTAGGTTTTTTATTTTGGGCGGTTGGTTGGGTGGTGGGTTTTACTGTTGGGGGGTCTTTGTATTTTTAAAAGGGAAAAGCGCTGATTTCTTTAGGGCAATGCCCTACAAAAGGCCCTTTTAAGGGCTATTGGTAGTTTATTGTAGGCTAGGGGTTTTTTTTTCTTTTTGGGGGGGGCTTTTTTATTTTGATAGGGCTATTAGATTAGGTGTAATTGTTTTTATTTAGGATAATTTTGTTTGTTATTTTTTGTAATTTAGTATTTTTTAATTTTTTGCAATTTAGTATTTTTAATTTTTTATAACTGTAGATTTTTTTTTTTTAGTAGTGTTAGGTTTTTTAATGAGTAATTTAATTTATTTAATTGATAGTTATTTTAATTTTAGTCTAATAGTAATGTTAGTTTAATTTATAGTTTAAACTTAGTTTTTTTTAATTTCCCAGGTAAGTTTTTATTTATTTTAAGATAGGGATATTGTAATTTTAATTTAAAGTTAGGTGCTTGTTAGGTTTAGGGGTTAATAGTTTAATTTAGTTTTTGGCGATGTGGGGGGCTGGCGCTTTAGGGGTTAATAGGTTTATTTAGTGGTAGTGATGTGGGAGGCCAGAGGTTTAGGAGTTAATAACTTTATTTAGTGGCGGCGATGTCAGGGAGCGGCGGAATAGAGGGTTAATATATTTATTATAGTGTGGGCAAAGTTGGGGTGCGGGAGAATAGGGGTTAATAACTTTAGTATAGTGGCGACTATGTCGGGGAGCGGAGAAATAGGGGTTAATAAATGTTATTAGTGGCGGCAATGTCAGGAGCGGCAGATTAGGGGTTAATAACTTTAATATAGTATTTGCGATGCGGGAGGACCTCGGTTTACTTTGTAACACTTTAGTTATGAGTTTTGTGTAACAGTTTTGTTGTTTAAACCCATAACTACTGCTCTCAGATGGCAGTATAGATTGTGTCGGTATAAGCTGTAACGCAAGCTTTTTAGCCTCAAAGCAAAACTTGTAATGGCATCGCTATGGGAATCCCATGAAAAAAGTTTTTTTGAGTGCGGGACTGACGTTGCGTTACAGGCTAAAAGGCTTGCGGTACAGCTATACCGACAAGATTCGTAATGGCTGCGTTACTGTTTTAACGCTGAAATTTTTTTCAGCGTTAAAACACGAACGCAAAACTCGTAATCTAGATGTATGTTATTGCAAAACTACTTATTCAATGCTTTTGATGTTTCCCTATGATATTTTAATTACTCACATACGGTTAGATTACGAGTTTTGCGTTATGAGGGGTGCGGTGCTAACTTGCACGTTATTGTCACCGCTCACTTCCCTACAGCGCTGGTATTACAGGTTTTCCTAAACCCGGCGTTATTAGGCAAGAAGTGAGCATAGAGCAAAATTGTGCTCCATACCGCACTCCAATACCAGCGCTGCTTAAGTCAGCGGTGAGCTGGTTTTACATGCTTGTGCACGATTTCCCTATAGACATCAATGGAGAGAGCCGGCTGAAAAAAAGCCTAACACCTGCAATAAAGCAGGGTAAAGCTCCGTAACGCAGCCCCATTAATTCCTATGGGGAAACTAAATTTATGTTTACACCTAACACCCTAACATGAACCCCGAGTCTAAACACCCCTAATCTTACACTTCTTAACCCCTAATCTGCCGCCCCCGACATCACCGACAACTACATTATACTTATTAACCCCTAATCTGCCGCTCCATACATCGCCAACACCTACATTATACTTATTAACCCCTAATCTGCTGCCCCCAACATCGCTGACACCTACATTATATTTATTAACCCCTAATCTCCCGTCCCCAATGTCGCCGCAACCTACCTACACTTATTGACCCCTAATCTGCCGCCCACAACGTCGCTGCCACTATAATAAACATATTAACCCCTAAACCACCGCACTCACGCTAGTTAAATATTATTAACCCCTAATCTGCCGCCCCTAACATCGCCGCCACCTACCTACAGTTATTAACCCCTAACCCCCTGCCCCCAAGGTCGCCGCCACTATACTAAATTATAGTGGCGGCGATGTTCAGAGCGGCAGATTAGGTGTTAATAAGTATAATGTAGGTGTCGGCGATGTTGGGGATGGCAGATTAGGGGTTAATAATATTTAACTAGTGTTTGCGATGCGGGAGTGCGGCGGTTTAGGGCTTAATATGTTTATTCTAGTGGCGGCGATGTCGGGAGTGGCAGATTAGGGGTTAATAATTTTATTTTAGTGTTTGTGATGCGGGAGAGCCTCGGTTTAGGGGTTAATAGGTAGTTTACGGGTGTTAGTTTACTTTTTAACACTTTAGTTATGAGTTTTATGCTACAGCTTTGTAGTGTAAAACTCATAACTACTGACTTTAGAATGCGTTACGAATCTTGTGGGATAGGCTGTACCGCTCACTTTTTGGCCTCCCAGAAAAAGCTTGTAATATCGGCGCTATGAAAGTCCCATTGAAAAAAGACCTTACGCAAATTGCGTAAGTTAATTTGCGGTACGGCCAAAAAAGTGTGTGGTGCCCCTAAACCTGCAAGGCTTGTAATACCAGCGACAGTGAAAAAGCAGCGTTATGAGCCTTAACGCTGCTTTTTTACTCATACCGCAAATCTAGCCGATAGTTCATAGTATTTATCATGTGTCAATAAGGGTATGCCAGACCTATTTACTAGAGTTTTACAGCACGCTCTAATATTTTTACAGATACATTTTGGCTTTAATATGTATATAAAATATATACCCTGTTTCCTAGAAATGAACATACTAATTTCTGGCTAAATATACAGTTCCCATATACAATTGCCAGTTATATTTACTCTGCCAAGTGCATTTTTGGCAGTAGATGCTCCTAGAAGACCTTAAGGTTAGTTCTACTAATTATAATATTGAGTATATATTGATTTATACAGGCCCATTTATCAACCTCCATTTGGAGCTTGAAGGGCCGTGTTTCTGGCGAGTCTTCAGACTTATGAAGCATCGGTCACAAAGACCGCTGCTCCATAATCCTGTCCGCCTGCTCTGAGCAGGCGGACAGGAATCGCCGGAAATGAACCCGATCGAATACGATCGGGTTGATTGACACCTCCCTGCTGGCGGCCGATTGGCCGCTAGGCAGCAGGGGGCGGCGTTGCACCAGCAGCTCTTGTGAGCTGCTGGTGCAATGTTAAATGCGGAGAGCGTATTGCTCTCCGCATTTAGCGAGGTCTTCCGGACCTGATCCGCAGTGTCGGATCAGGTCCGCAAGCCCTTTGATAAATGGGCCTGATAGAGTTATTTTTCCTCCTAAGCTTTATATCTCTCTGGTATGTGCTTAAGGACTCCATTTTAACCCTGCAACACATATTAGAACTGCATATTTCCCCCACCAAACTTTATATCTCTCTGGTATGTCTGTATTACCTTAAAAAAAAAGGTTTCTTTTCTGTGTCTTCCATTTTGATAAGAAAGATGCCATTTGCAATGTTTGTTTAGGCCTTGTTTGATCCTGCTCTAATTTATGACCTTTGCTAATTAGGATCATGTGTCTGTTATTACCTTTAAATTGAATATCCCCAGCTTGTTACATCAAGCTTAGCTTGTTAGATCAGTGCAGTATTGCATGTGTGCAGTTCTCAAGTGTGCTAGTTCATAAGTGCAGAGAGAGTTATAACAACGGAGTTAGACAAAGGAGTGGACAACAGATATAAGTACTTTCAAATTCAAACAATTAAATGCAAACATGCTAAACTTTCTAATGTCTGATTTAACCTTTTCCTCCCTTCTCTTTAAAGTCACAGCTCTTCCATTCACAAACAGCACTCAGAACATTCATATTTCTCCTTCCCTTCTACCTTCCCCCCTCTACAAAACACATGAACTTAGTTCCTATCTCACATCCCTCAGCCTGCCATGCTTTACTGATCCTAAACTTAAACACTCACATAAGACACATTCTCCTTTCACTCACCATCTTTTTTCTTATTGCAGCTGGGGATGTCTCGCCTAACCCAGGTCCACCCTCTGCTTCCCTCAGATCACTACCCCAAGTGACACTTCATACACCTTGCACACGTAACCCTCTAAACCTCATTAACTGCACCTCTATTAGTACACCCCAATTCTCGTGTGCCCTTTGGAATGCCCGCTCGGTATTCAATAAGCTTACATCTGTTCACAACCTATTTATTTCACGTTCACTTAACCTGTTAGCCCTCACTGAAACTTGGCTCTGCTCCTCTAACGCAACTGCTGTAGCCTCTCTGTCCTATGGCGGCCTGCACTTCAGTCAAACTCCCAGGCCTGGAGACAAACAAGGAGGAGGAGTAGGAATTTTCCTGTCTCCACACAGTACCTTTCACTGCATTCATTCACCCCCTCTCTTTCCTTCTCATCTTTTGAAGCTTTTGAAGTTCATGCTATCTGCCTCTTCTCCCCTATAGCTCTTTGTGTTGTAGTTATCTATCGGCCCCCTGGCCCAGCATCACAATTTCTGGACCACTTTGAAGCCTGGCTTCCACATTTTCTCTCTTCTAATGTCCCTTCTCTCATCTTAGGGGACTTCAACATACCCCTTGATAAGCCTAACACGCCTGCTGCCTCTAAACTTCTATCCCTTACCACCTCTTTAGGCCTGTCCCAGTGGACAACATCTCCAACACACTGTGAAGGCAACTCCATAGACCTGGTCTTCACAAATCTCTGTGCTGTTTCCAACTCCCTTAACTTCCCCTTTCCTCTCTCTGACCACCATCTATTAACTTTTCCACTCAACTGAGTCCTCTGTTCTCTGACATTTCATCCCTCTCTTGTCCAACCCTCGTGACTCTACAGTATAATTCGGCACTAAAATCAACACTTGACAAAACTGCACCCTCCACTCTTCAACGTACATCAATCACTCGACGGCAACCGTGGCACACTAAACAGACCAGATATCTTCAGCGATGCTCACGGGCCGCTGAACGGCAGTGGAGGAAATCACGCATCTTTGCTGATTTCCAACATTATAAATTCACGGTTCACCCTTAAGTCCTACAACTCTGCACTCAGCCTGGCAAAACAACTCTATTTCTCCTCCCTCGTGTCATCTCACGCATCCAACTCCAGAAAACTGTTCTCAACCTTTAACTCCCTTCTACGTCCACCTGCCCCCCCGCCCACTACCAACCTCACTGCTCAAATTATTGCTGATCACTTCAAAAATAAAATTGACACCATTAGAAAAGAGATCTGCGCCTCGCACCCCACAAACCCAGCGATCCTACCCACCCCTTCTATTAACAAAAATCTATGCTATTTCCCTCCTGTAACAGAGGAAGAAGTCTCTGCACTCCTATCCTCGGCTCATCTCACAACCTGCCCACTTGACCCTATTCCTTCATGACTTATTCCCCCTCTCTCTGCTTCACTAACCCCTACCCTAACTCATCTCTTTAACCAATCCCTCACTGCTGGCACATTTCCTGACACATTCAAGCATACATCAATCATACCAATCCTAAAAAAGCCCTCGCTTGACCCCTCCACGCCTTCTAACTATCGACCGGTCTCCTTACTTCCCTTTGCTTCAAAATTATTGGAACGACTAGTCTATAATCGGCTAACTCAATTTCTCACAACTAACTCCTTACTTGATCCACTACAATCTGGTTTCCGCCCTAAACACTCAACAGAAACCGCTCTTGCTAAAGTAACAAATGACCTGTTATCAGCCAAAGCAAAAGGCCATTACTCATTACTAATTCTTCTTGACCTGTCCGCAGCTTTTGACACAGTTGACCATCCTCTCCTCCTAAAAATACTACATTCATTTAGCATCCGAGACACAGCCCTCTCCTGGTTTGCATCATATCTTTCAAACCACTCGTTTTCAGTTTCCTTTAACAACATATCTTGTGATCCTATGCCTCTCTCAGTTGGAGTACCGCAAGGCTCTGTCTTGGGTCCCTTGATTTTCTCTCTTTATACATCCTGCCTTTGAAAACTTATAGCCTCCTTTGGATTCCAGTACCACCTATATGCTGATGATACCCAAATCTATCTTTCCTCTCCTGATATCTCCCCCCCTCTTTACTCAACCAGATTTCTGACTGCCTCTCTGCAATTTTCTCTTGGATGTCTTCACACTACCTCCAACTCAATCTGTCCAAAACTGAGCTGCTTCTTATTCCCCCCTCTTTGAGACATCCGACACCTGACATTTCTCTGATGGTTGGAGACTCTATTCTTAACACCTCACCCCAGGTCCGCTGCCTTGGGGTCACACTAGATTCAGAACTCACATTCAATCCACATATACAAAATCACACCTACGCAACATTTCCAGAATTCGTCCCTTCCTTTCTCAAAATACTACAAAAATACGTATTCATTCCCTCATCCTGTCACGCATTGATTATTGCAATCTACTCTTAAATGGCCTTCCAAAACACCGCCTCTCCTCCCTCCATTCTATTATGAATGCTTCTGCTAGACTCATCCACCTAAGTCGACGATCTACATCAGCTGCTCCGCTCTGCCAGTCTCTACACTGGCTCCCCATACACTCCAGAATACAATTTAAAGTATTAGCCCTAACCTACAAAGCACTCAACAGTCTAACTCCCAACTATATTTCCTCTCTCATCGTGAAATACTCCCCATCCCGTCCTCTTCAATCAACCTCTGACCTACGTCTCTACACTCCTGTTATTTCTACATCCCACTCCCGCCTCCAAGATTTCGCACGTGCTGCTCCTGTCCTCTGGAACTCTCTACCCCGCTCCATCAGACTGTCTCCAACCTTGTATAGCTTCAGAAGATCCTTGAAAACCCATCTATTCAGAGAGGCTTACCACCTCTCCTCCATCCCGCATCCAAACCAAGCTAATACATGTACATGAACTGCCTGACTCACTGCTGCAAATACAACCGATGTAACAAACTACCCCAACCTTATGTCTCTGCACCCTAAACCTATAGACTGTGAGCTCTCCGGAGCAGGGCCCTCTTCCTCCTGTGCTAGATTTGTTTAGTCTTGTTATGTTTTGTATTGTATCACAAATCTTTGTCATTGTATACCCCTATCATTGTACCCAGCGCTACGGAATTTGGCGGCGCTATACAAATAAATGATAATAATAAGCCTCAGCAGTCCTGGGTATATTTCCTCTCCATATTTCCTGTGGTTTCTATATTTTAACACAGTTCTGATGAATATTTAAGTTTGTAACTCTGATAGTGGCTTCATATTCCACAACCTTTCTTCCATATTCTTCTTAACTATACGGTTTACATAAGCTTCCAGGTGCCATATAATAGATACTAGGGTACTAATAGTCCCTGGTGTTAAGCCTTCCTATAGAACAGCCTCATATAGATTGTCTTATTTGTTAGGTTTACAGAGAAAACTAAGGCTGTAAATTATTCAGAGGGTCCCTCAGCATAGCAAGAATTATCCAGTTGATACTTGCGTGATATTATTATTAGTTTGGTTTCTGCACATCCCTGAAAAAGATTGAACTAGATATTTGCATTGTTTTTTTCTATGCAAAAAGCATAAAAGAGGACCTAGCCTGAAGTTGTTAATATATAGTAAGGCATGACCTGGCGACTATGATTATTGTTACTCTCTATCTAATATGTAGTCTTCCTTATATGTATATCTGTGTGTTGTTTTACCTTCTTAGCCACACTTAGACATAGTGGATAACCTCCACTTTACAATTGTTTTACACGGTAATCGCTGAGGCACAATATCTGGGAGTTTTGGGTTTAATGTACACACCACTATCACACAGAAGACTGCTTCGAATACTAGTGCAGAGGATGGCTATTTCACAGTGTAGAGTGTTATTCTCAATCGCTCATCCTCTTATAGTCCCATGACAAACTTGGATAGCCCAAGAGATGCCAATATTATATAACAGGGTCAAGTTGTGCACTTTTATTCAAATATTTTGACATAACTTCTTCAATTATATAGGTTATATTCCAGTTATATAATGTGTCTAATTAAGCTCTGCAGTAGAAGTAGGTAAACTTCATTGTGCTTACATATACTCTTATATTATACTTTACTACTGTTGTGTGGTCTCTATTTACCTAAAGGGTAGACTACTCTTGATACTATAAGTATATCTTATTTTCTTTTTATAAATGACCAGGATATGTATAAGAATAATTTTGTTGGTTCCTTATTACAATAGTGATTCCCATTATCATAGCTATGTTGGCGAAAACACCACCTACTCCTAATTTGATCTGAATAGCAATGCACAAAATAAAAAAAATAAAAAAATAAAATAAAAAATGCCCATAATATTATAGCTAGCCCCGCCCCCCTCTTTTGGTTCACTCTGTGAACATAGGAAAATGCATCCTTCGAGCCACCTCCCCAAATTAACAGGAGAAATTAACATCTTATCTTATAGAAGCATACTTTAATCCAAGGTTTATAAATTATTACTAGTTTAACATATAATAATTTGCTTCTATTTCTTTAAATATATCCCCTAACCCCTTGATTTCAATAATACCATTCCCTATGTTTTCATATTCTCAATATTCATGGTCCAAGAGTGACTGTCTGTCAAAATGGGACATAGTCAGATATAAACGTAGTTTTAATAGTGATTATATACAGTAGGTTAATTACTTACCAATGGTTGTGCTTATGTCTTAAAATTTTATATTCTACTTCTAATATATAAGTGGTGTATCAATGACGTTCTATACCATTATGATGTCAACACACAGACATATGCTTATGTCCTTGATTATACTGTTGAAAATAATAAGCAATATCTGTCTCTGTTTTTTGCAGTGCCTTGTGAGGTCTGAATGGGTTAATTTGTATGTGGGCATTATTAGTCAGGAGCGGCCACTCTGGTTAATGGGGCCATAAAATGTATTTAGTTCTGAGTGTGTCTGTTTGTTTTTTCTAAATCTAATCTTTTTCTATCCTTGTTTAAGTTCTTGCATTCCAGCTAGTATCAGTAAATACTTAAATCCTGGTTATCTTGATAGGCCAAATATATGAATGTATGTACACAACTCATTGTAAACATTGGGAATGTATCTAGTTTATCCCTGACCTTTGTTTTTTTTTAGGTATTGTCAAACACAATTCTGATGTGTAACTGTTATTTACTTATGATGTAACCATATTTGTTAAAACCCTTGCATTTTTTAGCTGGCTAATCATAAACTGTAAATAGCCTAGATGTGGAATGTATAAATACCTGGGAAGGGGACTGACCCCCTCAGAGAAAACTTTGTATTGTTTCTCTCCATACTGCAGTGTGTAATCAATAAACAAACTCTTTTTAACCTGTCTTGGTCTGAAGGAGTTATTCAGTCCAGGGTGAGTATATCACCAACACATGGCGTAGTCGGCAGGATGGCAAAATCTCAGGCAGCAGTCCAAGTGGCAAAGACTTTCTGCTCCAGGGACACTCAATTTAGACCGGTCTTCTGAATGGTAAGAACATTTTTGTTTTTAGTTTAACAGTAATTGAGTGTCTCTGGGTAAGGGGTCAGAGCTTTTTGGCGTTCTGGGTGATGCTATCCTAAGATGCTTTGTTTATTGATTTATTAATGTTATGTGTTGTATTGTGTAAATTTTTTTGTAAAAAAGTTAAAACTTGTGACCTAGAAGGGTGTCTATTTAAAGGCAACTGGGATTAGGAGACTGGGTTTACAGTTCTAGCTGCCCCAACCTGACTGCAAGTCCCACCAGACGTTAATCAGTCAGTGTTTGAATGCAAGGGGAACTGTGACAAACCTATATCCGAAACTGTGACCTGGCAGACACCCTAAAAGGACACATAGTTACCTGTTCTGATCATATGTTTAGGAAAACCTCTTGGATAAGTCCTGATTAGACAGCTTTATTTTTTGTGTGAGCACTGATAGTATTCCCAGTAAAGAAAATATTGTTAATCTTAGGAAGGGGCTATCCTGGGTAGACGTAAGACTGCAGCAGTCATTTAAGGGGACAGTATACACTCATATACACTCATTTTCATTTAACTGCATGTAATAGACACTACTATAAAGAATAAGATGCACAGGTACTGATATAAAAATCAAGTATAAAACTGTTTAAAAACTTACTCAGAGCTCTCAGTTTGCTCTGTTGAAAAGGACATAAACAGGAGCAAGTTGGAGTAAGTAACTGATGGTATTCTCATAAAACTGTGGGGAGTCTGAAAGTCAGAGCAGTGTTATTTCAAAATAAGCAAAACTATACATTTAAAAAAAAAAAAAAAAAAACAACAACAACTTTATGGGCTATATAAACAGATCATCTACAAAACATTTATGCAAAGAAAAAATGTATAATGTTCCTTTGAGGGCAAACACGTGAGGTAGTGTTGCCAGGTTGGGGTGGAGGTTCCCCTGATACAATACAATTCTCTTTTGTTCTGTTTTGTTGTTTTTTGTTGTTTTAGTTTTTAAGAATTTGTGTTAATTGCAAGTAAAAACCCCAAGTGACATTTAAAAAAAAATAAAAAAAAATAAATAGTAAAAAGTAAAAAGTCAATTTAAAATGGGACATAGTTCCTCTAAAGGCTGTTCCACTAATCCTAAATGGCCAAAGGGTTCCCCAGCAGAATATATGAATCAACACCATGGTCTTTTTTGTAATACGAATCATACAAAATGGTCCAGACTAACTCAAAACAAAGGGTCCAATATATGGCCAGAGGGTTGCTCTTGGAACCTGGATAAATAAATACCCTAAGTAATGTTTTAATAGAGGTTTCAAAAAAGAACAACCCTACATCAGAAGAGTGGAAAGCATATTTTAAATGAAAAACTACTGAGGCAGTAAAAAGACAGTGTGAGTCGTTAAAGGCTTCACTAGAGGATTATCAAAAAGAAATTAAAAACTTAAAATTAAATCTCCCAGTAAGGGAAGAAAAAGAGCAAAAAATAAGAAAAAGAGTGCAAGGGGTAAAAGAATAAAATGTTTCAAATGTGGAAAGGTGGGACACATGAGCAAAGATTGTTGGTCACTCCAGCAGCACTAAAATACAGACACAAGAGCTGCATGTAAGAGGGGTATAGGAATACTGATAGATGGACTGGTAAAAGTATGTGGTAGAAAAGTTTGTGTTTTAATGATTAAAAGATTAAATAATACATTAAAACTGTGCTTTATATTTTTTAAGTGGGTAAATCATGTTTTAGTGTTCTTTATCAGGGAGTACCCATGGACAAAGTAAGTGTATATTATACAATTTTGTAAAAATAGGAATAATTGAGAGGAAATGTATTTCTTTGTTAGATGGTTCAGAATGTAATGCTCATGAAAATGTGTATAAATATTGAAGAGGTGCTGGAGGTATGTAAGGAGATATTAGAAGTTTGCATGGTGGGTTTTCTACCTTAGGAGTGAATATTTTTGAAGTTTTAATTAGTGGTTGATTGTCAGTGTTCAATGTGTCTCTGCTGTATGATTTTGTCAGAGCAAAAGTGTACAATGTATAGTTAAAGGTATTTTGAACTTTTGTGTATAAGGTTTATTGTGTTCTCCACTGAAATTACACAGAATTATTGATGGTAAATTATATTCCGCAAATCTTCATATATACATGTTGTCTTGTATTGATTTGCAGAACTGGCCAGCTGCAATAATTATGCAAAGACAATATTTAGTTCAAATAATATTTAGCGGATGAATACAATTAAACCAGGTATAATCGTAATGAAGATGTTTGTATATGGTTGTTTAACTTCTTTTACTTAAATTTTTCAAGTGGAATAAAATGTTTTAACTATAGAAAAATGTGACACAGATAAGACTTTTGAGCCGTCAGACAGTAAAGACATAGGAGCTGTGTGCTATAAGAAAAAGGGAGGGGGAGAGGGGAACAAGAAAGTGTATACCTGCATTGGAGTGATAATTGCAGAAGATTTGTGACTAATAAAAACAGCAGGGAAAATGTTTTATTTAAATTAAAGGGACAGGGTTCTTGACATTTTTATTGTTTAAAAAAATAAATAAATAGATGGTCCCTTTGTTACCCATTCCCCAGTTTTACATGATCAACACGCTAGTTTTCATAAACTTCTTTTACTGCTGTGATTACTTACGGCTAGATTTAGAGTTTTGTCGGTAAGGACTCGCGTAGCTAACGCCGGCTTTTTTCTGGCCGCACCATAAAAATAACTCTGGTATTGAGAGTCCACATAAAGGCTGTGTTAGGCTCCAAAAAAGGAGCGTAGAGCATTTTTAACGCAACTTCAACTCTCGATACCAGAGTTGCTTACGGACACGGCCAGCCTCAAAAACGTGCTCGTGCACGATTCCCCCATAGGAAACAATGGGGCTGTTTGAGCTGAAAAAAAACCTAACACCTGCAAAAAAGCCGCGTTCAGCTCTTAACGCAGCCCCATTGTTTGCTATGCGTAAACACTTCCTACATCTGCACCTAACACCCTAACATGTACCCTGAGTCTAAACACCCCTAACCTTACACTTATTAACCCCTAATCTGCCGCCCCCGCTATCGCTGACACCTGCATATTATTTTTAACCCCTAATCTGCCGCTCCGTAAACCGCCGCTACTTACATTATCCCTATGTACCCCTAATCTGCTGCCCCTAACACCGCCGACCCCTATATTATATTTATTAACCCCTAATCTGCTCCCCACAATGTCGCCTCCACCTGCCTACACTTATTAACCCCTAATCTGCCGAGCGGACCGCACTGCTACTATAATAAAGTTATTAACCCCTAATCCGCCTCACTAACCCTATAATAAATAGTATTAACCCCTAATCTACACTATCAATAAATTAATTAAATACAATATCTACAAATAACTACAATGAAATAAACTAACTAAAGTACAAAAAATAAAAAAGAACTAAGTTACAAAAAATAAAAAAATATCTACAAACATAAGAAAAATATTACAACAATTTTAAACTAATTACACCTACTCTAAGCCCCCTAATAAAATAACAAAGACCCCCAAAATAACAAAATGCCCTACCCTATTCTAAATTACTAAAGTTCAAAGCTCTTTTACCTTACCAGCCCTGAACAGGGCCCTTTGCGGGGCATGCCCCAAGAAGTTCAGCTCTTTTGCCTGTAAAAAAAACATACAATACCCCCCCCAACATTACAACATACCAGGTTCACCGATCCGTCCTGAAGAGCTCCTCCGATGTCCTGATCCAAGCCCAAGCGGGGGTCTGAAGAGGTCCATGATCCGGCTGAAGTCTTCATCCAAGCGGGAGCTGAAGAGGTCCATGATCCGGATGAAGTCTTCATCCAAGCGGGAGCTGAAGAGGTCCATGATCCGGATGAAGTCTTCATCCAAGCGGGAGCTGAAGAGGTCCATGATCCGGATGAAGTCTTCTATCAACAGCATCTTCAATCTTCTTTCTTCGGGAGCCATCATCTTCCATCCGACGCGGAACATCCTCTTCTCCCGACGCCTACTAGCCGAATGAAGGTTCCTTTAAGGGACGTCATCCAAGATGGCATCCCTCGAATTCCGATTGGCTGATAGGATTCTATCAGCCAATCAGAATTAAGGTAGGAAAATTCTGATTGGCTGATGGAATCAGCCAATCAGAATCAAGTTCAATCCGATTGGCTGATCCGATCAGCCAATCAGATTGAGCTCGCATTCTATTGGCTGTTCCGATCAGCCAATCAGAATTTTCCTACCTTAATTCCGATTGGCTGATAGAATCCTATCAGCCAATCGGAATTCGAGGGATGCCATCTTGGATGACGTCCCTTAAAGGAACCTTCATTCGGCTAGTAGGCGTCGGGAGAAGAGGATGTTCAAGCCAATCAGAAGAGGATGATCAGCCAATCAGAATATTCCTACCTTAATTCCGATTGGCTGATAGAATCCTATCAGCCAATCGGAATTCGAGGGACGCCATCTTGGATGACGTCCCTTAAAGGAACCGTCATTCTTCAGTTGGACGTCGCCGGATGAAGATGGGTCCGCGTCGGAGGTCTTCAGGATGGAGCCGGTCCTCATCGGATGAAGATAGAAGATGCCGCTTTGAAGATGATGGTTGCCGGTCCGGATCTACTCTTCTTCCCCGATAGGATGAAGACTTTGGAGCCTCTTCTGGACCTCTTCAGCCACCGGATGATGGATCGCCAGCCCCCGCTTGGGTTGGATGAAGATTTTGGAGCCAGGACGGATCGGTGATACCTGGTGAGGTGAATACAAGGTAGGATGATCTTCAGGGGCTTAGTGTTAGGTTTATTTAAGGGGGGTTTGGGTTAGATTAGGGGTATGTGGGTGGTGGGTTGTAATGTTGGGGGGGGGTATTGTATGGTTTTTTTACAGGAAAAAGAGCTGAACGTCTTGGGGCATGCCCCGCAAAGGGCTCTGTTCAGGGCTGGTAAGGTAAAAGAGCTTTGAACTTTAGTAATTTAGAATAGGGTAGGGCATTTTTTATTTTGGGGGTCTTTGTTATTTTATTAGGGGGCTTAGAGTAGGTGTAATTAGTTTAAAATTGTTGTAATATTTTTCTTATGTTTGTAAATATTTTTTTATTTTTTGTAACTTAGTTCTTTTTTATTTTTGGTACTTTAGTTAGTTTATTTCATTGTAGTTATTTGTACATATTGTATTTAATTAATTTATTGATAGTGTAGTGTTAGGTTTAATTGTAGGTAATTGTAGGTATTTTATTTAATTAATTTAATGATAGTATAGTGTTAGGTTTAATTGTAACTTAGGTTAGGATTTATTTTACAGGTAATTTTGTAATTATTTTAACTAGGTAACTATTAAATAGTTCTTAACTATTTAATAGCTATTGTACATGGTTAAAATAATTACAAAGTTGCCTGTAAAATAAATATTAATCCTAAAATAGCTACAATGTAATTATAATTTATATTGTAGCTATATTAGGATTTATTTTACAGGTAAGTATTTAGTTTTAAATAGGAATAATTTATTTAATAAGAGTTAATTAATTTTGTTAGATTAAAATTATATTTAATTTAGGGGGGTGTTAGTGTTAGGGTTAGACTTAGCTTTAGGGGTTAATACATTTTGTTAGAATAGCGGTGAGCTCCAGTCGGCAGATTAGGGGTTAATAATTGAAGTTAGGTGTCGGCGATGTTAGGGAGGGCAGATTAGGGGTTAATACTATTTATTATAGGGTTAGTGAGGCGGATTAGGGGTTAATAACTTTATTATAGTAGCTGTGTGGTCCGCTCGGCAGATTAGGGGTTAATAAGTGTAGGCAGGTGGAGGCGACGTTGTGGGGGGCAGATTAGGGGTTAATAAATATAATATAGGGGTCGGCGGTGTTAGGGGCAGCAGATTAGGGGTACATAAGGATAACTTAAGTAGCGGCGCTTTGCGGTCGGCAGATTAGGGGTTAATTATTGTAAGTAGTTTGCGGCGACGTTGTGGGGGGCAGATTAGGGGTTAATAAATATAATACAGGGGTCGGCGGTGTTAGGGGCAGTAGATTAGGGGTACATAAGTATAACGTAGGTGGCGGTCGGCAGATTAGGGGTTAAAAAAAATTAATCGAGTGGCGGCGATGTGGGGGGACCTCGGTTTAGGGGTACATAGGTAGTTTATGGGTGTTAGTGTACTTGTAGTTAAGAGCTTTATGAACCGGCGTTAGGCCAAAAAGCTCTTAACTACTGACTTTTTTCTGCGGCTGGAGTTTTGTCGTTAGATTTCTAACGCTCACTTCAGACACGACTCTAAATACCGGAGTTAGAAAGATCCCATTGAAAAGATAGGATACGCAATTTACGTAAGGGGATCTGCGGTATGGAAAAGTTGTGGCTGAAAAGTGAGCGTTAGACCCTTTTTTGAGTGACTCCAAATACCGGAGTTAGCCTAAAACCAGCGTTAGGAGCCTCTAACGCTGGTTTTCACGGCTAACGCCAAACTCCAAATCTAGGCCTTAGGTTCCAAATCTCTGCAGATTATCTACTTATCTCAGTGCTTTTTTATAAACTTGCAATTTGGCAATTAGTGCTGCAGCCTATGAGCCTGCCTGGTTTTAGCCTTTAACAAAGAATACCAAGCGAGCCAAGCAGATTTGATGATAAGAGTAAATTTGAAGGTTGTTTGGAATTGCATGCCCTATCTAAATCATTAAAGTTTAATTTTATTGACCCTGTAAAGAAAAATGTAAATTACCCTGTATTTTACAATACCCCCTGTGTAAAATGCTGATGATGACTATTAGTTTAGCATTGCTCAGAAACAGGCTTTAAATATAATATCTGTTATGTTGATTTTGGAGACTGACATACAACTAACATCAATGCTTAAGTCTTTTCATATCCAGGTACTTGCTGCACAGTTAAAGAATGATAATCGTGTAGTGCATGCCATCTCACCTGGTGATCTTATAATGGTTAAAAGTTTTTCTAGAAAAACAGCTCTACAGCCAAAATGGAAGGGACTTTTCCATGTACTACTTATCACGCATACAGCCATTAAAGTTCCAGAAGTTAAATTGTGGATCCACGTATCTCATTGTAAATTGGTGCCACCACAGACTGATCCAAAAAGACTGAGCCTTTGGGAAGTATTATTCTTTGACAGTGCCTGACTGTTTCCTGAGATTTGACTCATTTTTACTTGTTATTATTCCTGTATGCTGCATTTACACTCTGGTGATGTTTACTAGAGTGTAAAGAAAAATCCCTGATCTATATACCTTCTAATAGTCACTTAGATAATAACAGTTCATTTTTTGTATGATTTATTTATTATATTACTGTGTAATTGTTATATGTATACCAAACTCACCATGTATCCTTTTATATTTTTGTGCATTCTCATTGTTCCCAGTTATGTCTGCCATACCACCCATGGGAACAAGACAATGCATTTATTGTTACTGCCACACTGATGGTACAGGTGCATGATGGATCTGTGGTTTCATACCACATATCTATGAGTCTGGTACCTCTGTATTAATGTTCTTTCAGTTAAAATACTATTAAATTGGGCATTTCAACAATGTATACAATGATTCACTATTAATGAAACATTACTATACATTCATTTTTATTTTGCTTAATTTTTTGTAAAGTACATATACAAATTATACTTGTTAAATTTTCTCCCAGTGATGATTGGATTCATTATTTTGGCTAATGTATCTGGGAGGTTTTGAATATTGCACCTTCCCCACTTTGTTTTTTGTTTATTTTCAGATGGATTATTAGTTTTGCATCCATTTAATAGCAGTGAGCATTCAAGGTAGTTTAGGTGTTAATATAATTGTGCTCAAATACGTATGTACTTATGTTTAGCTATTAGATAGAGATTACAAAGCAATATATTGTATGTCTGTGGCAACCCCAGTCTCTTAAAGGGACAGTACATTGAAAAATTATTTTTATATTAATCTATTTTAGACTTGTAAGAGCAGCTGCAGAGTATAAACTTTATGAGAAATTGCATTTTTGGGTTTATTTGTGTATATGAAGTAGCTGGTTTTGTGCTTTAAAACTACAGCCTATCTTCAGGTAATATCATATTCCATTATGTTATCACTTTGTTTACACAGACTTACATCCTTATCTTTTAATTATGTGGAGAACCAAAGCTCAATACTTAGAGCAGTGCTTTCCAAACTGTGTGTCGGGACACACTAGTGTGTCGGCAGCAGTGTGTAGGTGTGTCCCTGCTTCAGCACAATTTTTTTTTAATTTTTTTTTTTTTTGGTTTCTGACTTTCCGGCTGCCTGCTACGCATATCACATGGTTGACATGTGATTGATACCTAGGGGGATACAGATCATCTTAACCTATTAGCGCAGCTCAGTGGAAACTGAAACTATTCCCATTGGCGGCACATTGGCTCCTTAATTGGCTTGTGACTGCATGTGTAGTCAGTGAGTGGGACAGCAGTGTGTTTGCAGAGTGGGCAGTAGTCAATCAGACTCACCGAGCTCTTAGGGCGGCAGCTTAAATGCAGAGCTGAAGTCAGTGGGGTTTTTTTGGCAACTAGCTCCCAGTAGTGCATTGCTGCTCCTGCTCTTTATATATGGATAGGAAGTGGAAGCTTAAAAATGCTTGATGATGAAATGCGAGTGTCTTTATCTAATATTCCACCAAATATTCAGAAAGTGTGTTCATCCCATCAACCTCATACATCCCATTAAAATAGCAAGTAGCTATTGGTGTTATTAAACTTTTTTTAATTCTTGCACATACATACTGTTACTTGTAAATACATTTCATTGTTATATAATTTATGTATGTGTCTGTATCTCTTAAAACAAGTTAGTTTAACCTAATTTTTGCTAGTACAACTGAATTACTGTGTCGCGAAATGATGTAGGTCTAAAAAGTGTGTCACTAACATAACAAGTTTGGAAAGCTCTGACTTAGAGAGAAAAAACATAATTTATGTAAGAACTTACCTGATAAATTCATTTCTTTCATATTAGCAAGAGTCCATGAGCTAGTGACGTATGGGATATACATTCCTACCAGGAGGGGCAAAGTTTCCCAAACCTCAAAATGCCTATAAATACACCCCTCACCACACCCACAAATCAGTTTAACGCATAGCCAAGAAGTGGGGTGATAAGACAAAAGTGCGAAAGCATAAAAAATAAGGAATTGGAATAATTGTGCTTTATACAAAAAAATCATAACCACCACAAAAAGGGTGGGCCTCATGGACTCTTGCTAATATGAAAGAAATGAATTTATCAGGTAAGTTCTTACATAAATTATGTTTTCTTTCATGTAATTAGCAAGAGTCCATGAGCTACTGACGTATGGGATAATGAATACCCAAGATGTGGATCTTCCACGCAAGAGTCACTAGAGAGGGAGGGATAAAATAAAGACAGCCAATTCCGCTGAAAATAATCGACACCCAAAATAAAGTTTAAATCTTATAATGAAAAAACTGAAATTATAAGCAGAAGAATCAAACTGAAACAGCTGCCTGAAGAACTTTTCTACCAAAAATTGCTTCAGAAGAAGAAAACACATCAAAATGGTAGAATTTAGTAAAAGTATGCAAAGAAGACCAAGTTGCTGCTTTGCAAATCTGATCAACCAAAGCTTCATTCCTAAACGCCCAGGAAGTAGAAACTGACCTAGTAGAATGAGCTGTAATCCTTAGAGGCGGAGTTTGACCCGACTCGACATAAGCATGATGAATTAAAGATTTCAACCAAGATGCCAAAGAAATGGCAGAGGCCTTCTGACCTTTCCTAGAACCGGAAAAGATAACAAATAGACTAGAAGTCTTTCGGAAATTCTTAGTAGCTTCAACATAATATTTCAAAGCTCTAACAACATCCAAAGAATGCAATGATCTCTCCTTAGAATTCTTAGGATTAGGACACAATGAAAGAACCACAATTTCTCTACTAATGTTGTTAGAATTCACAACCTTAGGTAAGAATTTAAAAGAAGTTCGCAACACCGCCTTATCCTGATGAAAAATCAGAAAAGGAGACTCACAAGAAAGAGCAGATAATTCAGAAACTCTTCTAGCAGAAGAGATGGCCAAAAGAAACAAAACTTTCCAAGAAAACTCCAAGGAGGAGAAATTGACTTAATAACATGTTTTATACGAACCAAAGTTTGTACAAAAC
The DNA here is from genome assembly GCF_027579735.1 of Bombina bombina. Classification (NCBI taxonomy): domain Eukaryota; kingdom Metazoa; phylum Chordata; class Amphibia; order Anura; family Bombinatoridae; genus Bombina; species Bombina bombina. The sequence goes on along the minus strand of NC_069501.1, from coordinate 1,048,700,266 downwards.
AATGAATAACAGGAAGACTAGTAATCTTTCTGTGAAAAAGAACAGAAAGAGCAGAGATTTGTTCTTCAAGGAACTTGCAGACAAACCTTTATCCAAACCATCCTGAAGAAACTGTAAAATTCTAGGAATTCTAAAAGAATGCCAAGAAAAATTATGAGAAAAACACCAAGAAATGTAAACCTTCCAGACTCGAAAATATATCTTCCTAGATACAGATTTACGAGCCTGTAACATAGTATTAATCAGAGAGTCAGAGAATCCTCTATGACAGAGAATTAAGCGTTCAATCTCTATACCTTCAAATTTAAGGATTTGAGATCCTGATGGAAAAAAGGACCTTGTGATAGAAGGTCTGGTCTTAACGGAAGAGTCCACGGTTGGCAAGTGGCCATCCGGACAAGATCCGCATACCAAAACCTGTGAGGCCATGCTGGAGCCACCAGCAGAACAGACGAGCACCCCTTAGAATCTTGGAAATTACTCTTGGAAGAAGAACTAGAGGTGGAAAGATATAGGCAGGATGATACTTCCAAGGAAGTGACAATGCATCCACTGCCTCCGCCTGAGGATCCCTGGATCTGGACAGATACCTGGGAAGCTTCTTGTTTAGATGAGAAGCCATCAGATCTATTTCTGGAAGTCCCCACATTTGAACAATCTGAAGAAATACCTCTGGGTGAAGAGACCATTCGCCCGGATGTAACGTTTGGTGACTGAGATAATCCGCTTCCCAATTGTCTATACCTGGGATATGAACCGCAGAAATTAGACAGGAGCTGGATTCCGCCCAAACCAGAATTCGAGATACTTCTTTCATAGCCAGAGGACTGTGAGTCCCTCCTTGATGATTGACATATGCCACAGTTGTGACATTGTCCGTCTGAAAACAAATGAACGACTCTCTCTTTAGAAGAGGCCATGACTGAAGAGCGCTGAAAATTGCAGAGTTCCAAAATATTGATTGGTAATCTCACCTCCTGAGATTCCCAAACCCCTTGTGCTGTCAGAGACCCCCAAACAGCTCCCCAACCTGTCAGACTTGCATCTGTTGAAATCTCAGTCCAGGTTGGTAGAACAAAAGAAGCCCCCTGAATTAAACGATGGTGGTCTGTCCACCACGTCAGAAAGTGTCGAACAATCGGTTTTAAAGATATTAATTGAGATATCTTTGTATAATCCCTGCACCACTGGTTCAGCATACAGAGCTGAAGAGGTCGCATGTGAAAACGAGCAAAGGGAACCGCGTCCAATGCAGCAGTCATAAGACCTAGAATTTCCATGCATAAGGCTACCGAAAGGAAAGATTGAGACTGAAGGTTTCGACAAGCTGAAACCAATTTCAAACGTCTCTTGTCTGTCAGAGACAGAGTCAAGGACACTGAATCTATCAGGAAACCTAAAAAAGATTACCCTTGTCTGAGGAATCAACAAACTTTTTGGTAAATTGATCCTCCAACCATATTCTAGAAGAAACAACACTCATAAAAGACTGGAAAGGGCTCTGTAAATAACGGTGTCCAGACAACCCACACATATTACCAGCTGGTTCGCCGCATAGGAGACACAGAGGCTGCTTTGAAAGACGGCGGTGGCTCTGAGTACCCGCTGGTACTCTCCTGGTCGGCATCGGTCCCTGAACTGCGCAAACATGGTTGTGGCGCGAACAGCCGCCATCTTTAGCAGGCCCATCTAGACAGACAAGGCAGCCGGACAACTTGCACCAGAGGTATCTGATGAGCGGGTAAGCTCGCTTTAGCGCTATACTAGCCTTTTCCACTGGTCACATTTGCTCCCCGGACGACCTTAAAGGAGGACTAGGGGCTATCCCCTGGCACAGTGAACAACAGAAAAGTTGATTCCAGCAACATATTACACGGCTTGCTTACAGGCCCACCTGGTTGCTACACCCCACAGAGATCACAGTGTAATAGAGATCGCTGCACACCCTATGTCTGAGTAACAAGATACATCTGCAGCAACCCTGCCTTGGCTGAAGTACAACTCATCTAGATCTACAACTCCCAGAACCGGGTAAGATCCTGTCAGTTTAACTAACTTTTTTTTACTCAACACCTTCAGCCCCAGGATACTGAACAGTACATTGTTCACTTTTGAACCCTGCATAAACTGACACTTAGACCCTCATAGACATAACCTCCTCACTCCCTTACCTAACTGGAAATTAAGAGGAGAACTTAACAATACCTCTGCAGCACAGTTTGCAGGATTAAGCCACAATAGGAGACCAACACTTCAGAATCACTTAAAATATCTGGGCCACACATACAGGATATACACCAACCGGAGTAGTAGCCCCAACTTACTGAGGCTGATCACTGACCCCATCCTACCTGGAATTCTCAACAAATCCTGCAGTGACTATACACAGTAAAACTAGGTGTCTTCAGCACCAGTGGAGTCTACTTAACCTGCTTTACCTCCCTAACCGGGGCCCAAGTGTTTGAAACATACTCATACCCTAGACCCTGAGAACTGGACACTACAATCACATTTTGCAGCGAAGTGTGCACACCGTATCCTTTGTTACTTAACGCAACCTTATTTTCTTTTTGGGGAGTGAGACTTTACACACCCCATGCTACTGAGACATTCTCACATTAATCTTTTTCTTATCTATGCCAGCTGCTGCGACAGCTTCATTGTCCTCAGGTTCATAGCCTGAGGTGGAGTGTGATTTTATATTGCTGCCTTAATCATACATCTTTCTCCCACAGGTTTTTGGGTGTTTCACGATAAGTACTAGTGTAAATTTTCTCTTGCATGAGGTGCTAACAATGAGGCTAAGAAATACTGGTCTCTCACAAAAGGCTCCCGTGACCTAACCTGACATATATATTTACCTAAACCCACCAAGTAGTTTCACCAACACTTACTTCCTGGGGCGCATACACATAGACATACATATAGACACGTCCCCCTAGCCACACACACACTGACACGTTACTGCATCCACACTCACTACACATAGCCTGATCTTCCCACTTAGTACCACCCCTACTGAAACACACCTTTTGAAACCCTATATCTTGATGAACATCATCTATACCTGCACACCTGACCCAACAACTTAAGGTCTTAATAGCAGGGTATCTTAAACACCCCTACTCAGTATTCTGCTGAGTCACACTGTCTGTTAATCCTCTCTGGCACCTCTCCCTTTCCGGCCCAGCCAGTCTGGGTTGGTCACTTCCCTTTTCCTTTTTCCCTTCTACACAGTCGTATCCCATCACTCCCTGAGGTGCCAGTGACACATCTATTTACATTTGTATGTTGGGACCGAAAGGCCCAGTTTCCACCCATTATGTGATGCTGTAACAAAATGTCATAAATATAGAAGGTGCTATTGACCCCTGCTCCGCAGTCTAGCAATACAGGTCAGAATTAGTAAACTTTACTATACGGTGCTTTATGCTTTTTAGATTGTTTTCAGAGTGCTTTATAATAGAAGGTTGGTGTTAATTTTTAACTTACAGGCATACCTAACAGTCTTAACAAAATGCCCCATGGGTCCAGACGACAGGGGAAACCCTCCACTAACACTCAGAAGACTGTTTATGATCATTTTACTCAATCAGGAAAGGAATCTAACCCTATCACCAATGAGGAGATGAGCGACCCTGAATCGATAGATGCTAATCTCAATCTAGTGTGCGCTCAGAAGCGCCATCACATCACTACATTACTAAAGCTACCCTACAACATATGTTGGCCAGTCAAACACGCTCTATCACCCAGGAAATTCAACGGTCCTCTGCGGAACTGAAAAAGGAGATTTCAGAGATTGGAGAAAGGGTCGAAGCGCTAGAGCGGAAACAGGATGACCTAGCAGTAGACCAATCAAACCTGCTCAATTACTCTGAAACCCTAGCAGATCAGATGACTCAACTTGAGTTTAAAATGGCAGACATTGAAGACAGATCTCGCAGAAATAACATCCGGTTTAGGGGCATCCCAGAAACTATAGAGAATGCCCAACTCCAACCCTACCTAAGGGAGCTATTTACAGAACTCGTGGGCACCTCAGATGGACACACTGATACAATGGAAAGAGCCCATAGAGCCTTAAGATCACGACTTACTCCCGCCGACAAACCAAGGGATGTAATTGTCTGCTTCCACAGCTACATATATAAAGATAAACTTATACAAGCAGCCTTCAAAAAGCCGCCTATGCCTGAAAAATTCAAGGATGTTCAACTCCTGCCTGACCTTTCAACTCATACACTACAGTACCGTAAAACCTTTCAACAAATCACTCTGACACTCAGGAAGGCTAATATTAAGTACAGGTGGGGCCATCCTACAAATCTAGTAGTCACCAGAAATAACCAGAGCCACACAATCAACTCCATACCTCAAGGTATGGCTCTCCTGGCCACATGGGGCTTACACCAGGAGCAACCTCCACCGATACAGCCGACCTACCCAAAGCTGAGAGCTTCGGCTCCCGAATGGACTATCAAAGAGCAAAGAGCTAAGAAACCTAAAACTAACCCACCGTAAACACACGTCTGGTAACCTTTCATGGAACTTATCTAGACTTCATTTAATCCGGAAGTTTGACCTGTCTTCAACAGATCATAACTGAGATTGAGTTAAAGTTTAAAAAGTTTACTATTAGATAGTACAATTAAGTTATGTGTTTGATTGTTATTTTAAGGTTATTGTCTTAATCTAAGTATTGCTCATATGTAATAGCAAGTTAATTTACAATGTTTACTGCGGAGCAGGGTCCACCTCAAAGACCCCTGCTTCTGTTCGCTTCTCGCCCCCCCCCACAGGCAGCCCACACTAGGGCTCCACCATAGCGAACTATTTTCGCTAACTCTCCCTCACTTTATCTGTTGCCTATTCCCCTCCCTCTATCCTCCCCACCTACACTGACTCTTATTATTAAAAGACTTGACCTGCTCCCCACACCTCCCTATGCCACCCCTCAAAATACTAACCCATAATGTAAGAGGCCTAAATTCCCCACATAAGCGCAGCCTTTTAGCTAGATCACTCAAGTTCCATAACCCTGACGTAGCATTCCTTCAGGAGACACATTGGTCATCAGACAGCCCTCCCTACACAATATCTAAAGATTACACTGTCCTCGAACACACCTCTTTTTCAAAAAAAGCCAGAGGTACGGCAATTTTAATCCATAAAAGAATAGCCTATGAACCAATCCAAGTCCTAAAAGATCCCCAATCTAGATTTCTCATTCTAACATGTAAGCTAGACCACACTGATCATACCTTAGTCTCTATCTATCTACCTAACTCACATCAGCCTAGATACCTCAAGCGGATCCTACACACAGTCGACCGGATAAAAATAGGCAGAGTCTTACTAGCTGGGGACTTCAATATGACTTGGGACCCAATACTAGACAGAAAAAGAACTTCCTGGACAAAATACACTACCCCTCCTGCTCAACTCTCCCAAAAGTTCAGACAAATCATTACTCACTTCGGCTACTTCGATGTATGGCGTTCACTTCACGCTAGGGATAGAGACTACACTCACTTCTCATTTCCTCATAAAACATACTCCAGACTCGACTATGTTTTTTGCTCAGCAGAAACCCTTGACCAAGTCAAACACTCTACCATCTCCCTATGCCCATGGTCTGATCACGACCTAGTCACAGTAACCCTCCGCTCAGCGGAACGACATAATGTTAAGCCTTCATGGCGCCTCCCGCATGACATCTTACAGGATGCTGCATTTAAGGAAACCCTGAGAAAAGACATAGCCTTCTACTGCCAAACTAATGACAATAATCAGGTCAGAGATGACACACTATGGGGGGCGGCAAAGGCCACCTTTAGGGGTCTCATAATTAAAAAACAAGCTCATCTCAAAAAACTATCTGGCCTACCCCTTTCCAAATCTCATATTGAATTACGTCGTCTAGAACTCCTAAACAGAAATACTCCCTCAGATGAAAACACAGCTCAAATTATACAGATTAAAAATCACATTAACCAACTAGAGCTAAAACGCACTCAGGCTAATTTATTTAAACTGAAACAGATTACTTACCACAAGAGTAACAAAGCAGATACACTATTAGCAAATAAACTTAAAAATAGGACGAGCACCTCAAGAATACATCAGATTCAATTTGAGAACCAGACATACCGCAAACCCTTAGACATTGGCACTTGCTTTGAGAGATTTTACTCAAACCTATACAATCTAGAAAAAAATGCAAGCGACAAACTAACTCCTGTTGACAAGATTAGCTCTTTCCTTCGCAACTTAAATCTTCCCTCATTGTCGTCTGACGACCAAGAAACACTCTCATCCCCCTTCACCTCTAGGGAAATCAAATACGTAATAAAACATCTAAAACCCTTCAAAACTCCGGGCCCAGATGGCTACTCGGCTGCCTTTTACAAAACATACACAAACGAACTAACCCCACTACTCTTAAGATTTTTTAACTATGCTAGAGAACAGGGTAGGTTTAGTCAGGAATTCCTGGAAGCAACGGTGATTACTATTCCTAAGCCCCAAAAAGACCCATCTTTATGCTCCAATTACAGGCCAATCTCCCTAATTAATTTAGACATTAAAATTTACGCTAAATTATTTGCTACACGCATATCCAAATTACTCCCGAAACTCATAAACCTAGACCAAGTAGGATTTATCCCCCATCGCGAAGGACCAGACAATACTAGACGTCTCTTAAACATCTGCACTGAATCCACCAGACTAAATAGGCCATTCTCTGTAATCTCATTAGATGCAGAGAAGGCTTTCGACCGTGTTAGATGGTCCTACTTATGGGAAACCCTCAAAATCTTTGGTTCCCCAGATCAAATTATCAAAGCGATACAGGCCCTTTACTCCACTCCCACAGCAGTAGTTAGAGGCCTAGGCTTTGCCTCACCCCCCTTCCCAATATCTAATGGCACCAGACAAGGGTGTCCACTCTCACCCCTTCTTTTTGCCCTGGCAATCGAACCACTAGCAGAACAAATCAGACAAGATATAAAAATTGATGGCATCCGCCTACATGGCACTATCCACAAAATTGCACTCTTTGCAGACGACATCACAATATTCTCATCGGACCCCCTATCTTCATTCCCAAGACTGATAGAAATCTTAGACTCCTTTGGAGATATGTCACATTACAAGTTAAATCTAGGTAAAACAGAAATCTTTACTTGGGGAATTCCACAGAATACAGTTGACACCCTCAGAGTCCGATATAGAGTCCACTGCGTCAATAATTTTATCTCCCATTTAGGCGTTAAGATATCGAATAATATCCCTCAGATGATCAAAGACAACTACCTGCCCCTTTTAACTGAACTGCGCACCCTGAAAGACAAATGGGACTACACTTATATTTCATGGATAGGTAGGCTAACAGCCCTTAAAATGTCTTTTCTACCTAAAATTACTTATTTATTTAGATGTCTACCTCTCCGTATCCCGGGATATCTCCTTCGCCAATTTCAGAGTGAATTTACAAAATATATATGGCAACACAAACCCCCCAGAGTGGCGCACAAAATCCTTCAAAGCCCCCTTAGTAGAGGAGGTATAGCCTCCCCATCAATAACTAGGTACTATGAAGGAGCCATGCTCACCCATATTTCGCAATGGGGTGCGAAAGATTCCCCTAGCAAATGGAAAACCATAGAACAAGCCTCCCTCCCAAGCCATATATTTTTACCCGATTTAATTTGGATCCCTGCCCATCTAAGACGTACCACAGACATTAGCAATAACATAATACTAGAATGCCTCACCATATGGGATAAGCTAAGACACTACCCACACATCGCCCCACATCCCTCACCTATTACCCCCTTGACAGGTCTCCTACGAGGCTTACCTGACTCTCATCCTAATACTTGGACACGAATTGGAATACAAACAGTAGCTGACCTCTGGGTTACTTCACCTTCTCCGCACTTCGTGACACTCTCAGACATAAAAGCTAGCTCCAACTTACCCAGGTTCATGACATATGAATACACAAGACTAAAGAGCTTTCTTATTAGCTGGGGATTTCGACCTGAGTTACACCGACCCCGTACACTTTGGGAAACGACTTGGCAACAAGGTAACAAACTTCACAGACCATTGTCAATGCATTACACCTTAATAGGAAACACAGACTCTGAGAATAAACTTCCTCACTTGCTCGCATGGGAATCAGTGCTGAACTTGACCCTGTCCCCACAATTATGGCATCATGTAATTTCCCTCACTAAAAAAGCACTACACTGTGTCACACTCTTCGAAACATATTATAAACTCTTAACGAACTGGTACCTTACCCCCGCGAGACTTAACAAAATGTTCGTCTCTACCTCTCCTTTATGCTGGCGTAACTGTGGCAAAAAAGGAGACTCTCTACACATATGGTGGGAATGCCCCAAGTTAAAACCCTTATGGAGTACCTGCTTCCGTACGCTAGGGAGATTAGGCATAACACTCCCTATAACTCCTTCTAACGCCCTCTTACACATAGGCATTACTAAACTACCTAAACATCAAGCATACCTAGCAATTTATTTGCTAACAGCTACTAAAGCGACATTAGCCAAGGCTTGGAAAACCGAGACGCCCCCAAAATGGTCATGCATTCTAAACTATATGGCATACATCTACAATATGGAGAAACCTATCTTTTACTCTCTGAATAACCCAGACCTATTTGAACTAGTGTGGGCAGACTGGCAATCTAACCACTCCATTACTTGGACCCCAAACCCTAGAGTAAACACACACTAGACAACCTTCTCCATGTACCACCCGCATATGAACTAAACCTCGGCCTCTAATAACAACCCCTCCTTTTCTCCCTCCCTAGTCCCTCCCCCCACCCCAGTCAACTCACCTCATCTGATTCGAACTATACTGTGTTCATTTTCCTCATTCTATGAACACATCTTGACCTGGCACATTTTTAGTGTACCATTTTTTCTGTTCATACTTTCTGTAGGAGCCTGCGAGCTCCAAATTGTTTATTACGTCACTATTATATTTGAGAAATCTTTACTAATAAAAATTTTGAAACTTAAAAAAAAAAAAAAAAGACTGGAAAGGTTCTTTCTAGTGAAAATGAGCAAAGGGAATTGAATCCAATGCCGAGGCCATAAGACCTAAAACTTCTATGCATATATAGCAACTGAAGGAAATAATAGAGACTAAAGGTACCGACAGACGGAACCCAATAGAATTATCCCTTGTCTGATAGAGACAAAGACAGTGACACAAACTTTCTGGAAACCTAAAAAAGGTGACCCTTGTGTGAGGAAAAAAAGATCCTCTAACTATGTCCTGAAGAGCAAGTGAATCATATGAGATTCCGCATCCTCAGAAAATAATCTGAATGAAAACAGAAAAATGAAAATATGCATTTATTTTATCTAATGAAAACAAATAATGCTATCAATGACCATAAAAAGGCAAAATAGTTTGAATAAAACTCCAAACCTGGTTCCTAAAAAAGGAACTGGAAGAAATACCCCAGAAGATTCCAGGTCTGAGCAGCGCTTGAACCCCATGGGTGCCTAGCCATGCTTCAACAGTACCCAAAATATATAGGACAGAAACACACTTAAAGAAAGTGTTAGCCTTACTGGAATAAAATCAAAGAAATTTGGACAAAATAGAACCAAATAAATTTCAAAGAAGTCTTAACCTGCCCCTTACCAGCCAAGCTGAAATACGGCACGTACATCGCAATATTAGGGAGCTGATTTCGAACCCCAATTACAAACATGTTACTTGGGAAAGAACTCAGGAATTCGTTCCTTAATAAGAACAACTAAACTAGTATAAGCTTAAAGTTTTAGTCTTAGAACTCAATCTTGAAGCCCAGAGTAACAGTTAAGAATTTAATCCAATTATAAAACAAATAATTGATTATCTTAGAACAAAATTCTTCTAGCTAAAATAGCTAAAGACATAGATTAACCCTCATTTGCGAAAATATTCAATAAAATGAAGACACAAATGAAATTATTAGCATGATAGTCCAGTTTAAAGGACCAGTCAATACAGTGGACTTGCATAATCAAAAAATGCAAAACAACAAGACAAATGCAACAGCATCTAGTCTAGAAAATGTTGTCCTTTAACAATGCTAAAATAAATCATAATCTGATACTTGATCCTAAAGTAAACAGAAAAAATGAAGCAATTGCAATATCCAAATAAATCACAGGACCAAGAAAAGTACCTGAAACTAAATAATTTTCCATAAATAAGATACAACTATCTAAAGGAAAATAAATACTATTTTGCTATAGAAACAATAGCATAATTAGTAGAAGTAGAGATAGCCCCAATAAATTGGAGAACCCTCCAAATTGAATTTAACTGCTGGCAAAGAATATAGTTTAAAACCTTTAAAAAAGGAATAAAAGAAAATTCTCAGCTTATTCCATTCCCTAGAATGGGGAATTGGAAAGAAAACCTCTGAAAACACAGAAGAAATAAATAGGCAGAAATAGTGTCAGCTAGTCTTAAAGAACTAGTTACCTTAATATCCAAAATAATCAACACCTCTTCAACAAAGAAGAAATGTACTTTAATAATAGAAAAATAATAAAAAAAAGTAGATTTGTTAGTGTCAATATCTGATGAAGAAAATTTCTGAAAGAGAAAAAACATCATCAGAGAAGGATAAAACAGTATGTTGTTGGTCATTTGAAACTTCAATAATTAAAAAAGAAGTGAAAAAGACCTAAAAATTTTATTAGAAGGCACGAAGTCAGACAAAGCCTTTAAAATAGAATCAGAAAATATTTCTTATAAATCTTCTAAATATTTCTTGTACATAAAATGTAAGAATGGAAATATATAAAGCATAAACACTAATGGATTCTGCATGTAAAAGTATATCATAATACCTTATTACAAACCATAGCTAAAGATAAACATTTATAACATTTAAAATAAATGAACTTAGCTTTGGTAGAACTGAAACTCAGTTAAGCGTTTTTCCAGAAGTGGCTTCTGATTCAGGGACAATCTGAGACATCTTGCAATATGTAATAGAAAAAACAACATATAAAGCAAAAATGATCAAATTCCTTAAATGACAGTTTCAGGAATGGGAAAAAAATGACAATGAACAAGCTTCTAGCAACCAGAAGCAATAAATAATGAGACTTAAATATTGTGGAGACAACTAATTTTTTAGCGCCAAAAAAGCCGCCCACATTATTTGGCGCCTAAATGCTTTTGGCACCAAAAATGGCGCTACATCCGGTAACGCCGACATTTTTTGGTGCAAAAACGTCAAAAAAATGACGCAACTTCCGGCGACACGTATGACGGCGGAAATGACAAAAAAAAATTTTGCGCCAAGAAAGTCCGCGACAAGAATGACGCAATAAAATGAAGCATTTTCAGCCCCCACAAGCCTAACAGCCCACAGGAAAAAAGTCAAATTTTAAGGTAAGAAAAAAATGATTTATTCATATGCATTAATCCCAAATATGAAACTGACTGTCTGAAATAAGGAACGTTGAACATCCTGAATCAAGGCAAATAAATGTTGAACACATATATTTAGAACTTTATATAAAAGTGCCCAACCATAGCTTAGAGTGTCACAGAAAATAAGACTTACTTACCCCAGGACACTCATCTACATGTAGTAGAAAGCCAAACCAGTACTGAAACGAGAATCAGTAGAGGTAATGGTATATATAAGAGTATATCGTCGATCTGAAAAGGGAGGTAAGAGATGAATCTCTACGACCGATAACAGAGAACTTATGAAATAGACCCCGTAGAAGGAGATCATTGAATTCAAATAGGCAATACTCTCTTCACATCCCTCTGACATTCACTGCACGCTGAGAGGAAAACCGGGCTCCAACCTGCTGCGGAGCGCATATCAACGAAGAATCTAGCACAAACTTACTTCACCACCTCCACAGGAGGCAAAGTTTGTAAAACTGATTTGTGGGTGTGGTGAGGGGTGTATTTATAGGCATTTTGAGGTTTGGGAAACTTTGCCCCTCCTGGTAGGAATGTATATCCCTTTTGTCACTAGCTCATGGACTCTTGCTAATTACATGAAAGAAATGGAAAATTTATAATTTTATTACTTACCCATTCTGCATGATACTTAGTTTAGTGTTTTGGTTTCTGATTTGACTTTTGGCCTGTCAGGATAAACTAGGTGTACAGATACTGCAAGGTTTGCTAATCTTTGTCGTACTAATTGTTTTTCTTTCTCTCGTAGTAATCTGTCTCAAACTAATGCTACACAAGCTCTGCAGCCTTGTCAGCCCAGCAACCAGCAGACTGATGCCCTCCTGTGAAGATTCAGCCCCGCATGTGCCCATTCGCTATGGCCACGGCGACTCTATACTGCAGTTTGAGTAATTCATATTGCTGTTTGATGTTATTGTCACAGAGTTTAACAGCATCAGAGGAGGGACTGTTGAAAATAATAAGCAATATCTGTCTCTGTTTTTTGCAGTGCCTTGTGAGGTCTGAATGGGTTAATTTGTATGTGGGCATTATTAGTCAGGAGCGGCCACTCTGGTTAATGGGGCCATAAAATGTATTTAGTTCTGAGTGTGTCTGTTTGTTTTTTCTAAATCTAATCTTTTTCTATCCTTGTTTAAGTTCTTGCATTCCAGCTAGTATCAGTAAATACTTAAATCCTGGTTATCTTGATTGGCCAAATATATGAATGTATGTACACAACTCATTGTAAACATTGGGAATGTATCTAGTTCATCCATGACCTTTGTTTTTTTTTATGTATTGTCAAACACAATTCTGATGTGTAACTGTTATTTACTTATGATGTAACCATATTTGTTAAAACCCTTGCATTTTTTTAGCTAGCTAAACATAAACTGTAAATAGCCTAGATGTGGAATGTATAAATACCTGGGAAGGGGACTGACCCTCTCAGAGAAAACTTTGTATTGTTTCTCTCCATACTGCAGTGTGTAATCAATAAACAAACTCTTTTTAACCTGTCTTGGTCTGAAGGAGTTATACAGTCCAGGGTGAGTATATTACCAACAATACTGTAACCTTACCTTTGTTTATAAGTTGTATAACCTCAATAAAAACAAAACAAAAAATGAGGCTTGTCATTTGAGACCCAAAAGTGGTCTCCTGTATTGAAGTTGAGCTCCTATAGCTTGACCATATCTTATTGAGGCACAAAAGTGACTTAGTGTGTCATCATGGAGGCATAATGAAAATTAAGCATACTAGCGCATACCATGAGGCCGATTTATCATTTATCATATGCTGTCGGTAGTGATGTTGCGAACCTAAAATTTTGCGTTCGCGAGCGGCGGACGCGAACTTCGGCAACTGTTCGCGAACGGACGAACCGGGCGAACCGCCATAGACTTCAATAGGCAGGCGAATTTTAAAACCCACAGGGACTCTTTCTGGCCACAATAGTGATTGAAAAGTTGTTTCAAGGGTACTAACACCTGGACTGTGGCATGCCGGAGGGGGATCCATGGCAAAACTCCCATGGAAAATTACATAGTTGATGCAGAGTCTGGTTTTAATCCATAAAGGGCATAAATCACCTAACATTCCTAAATTGTTTGGAATAACGTGCTTTAAAACATCAGGTATGTACACTACTGTTACACCAGATATGAGTTGCACTGGGGTGACACTGTGCCCTGGCAGGCAGGCACTGAAACGCACATGTGTGAAGGAAACTGACTGCTATTATTTAACACAGTCAAAAAAGTGTTGGTTGTTTTAAATCTACACTACTGTTACACTACATATGAGTTGCACTGGGGTGACACTGTGCCCTGGCAGGCAGGCACTTAAACAGACACGTGTGAAGGAAACTGACTGCTATTATTTAACACAGTCAAAAAAGTGTTGTTGTTTTTAAATCTACACTACTGTTACACCAGATATGAGTTGCACTGGGGTGACACTGTGCCCTGGCAGGCAGGCACTTAAACGCACACGTGTGAAGGAAACTGACTGCTATTATTTAACACAGTCAAAAAAGTGTTGTTTTTTTTTTAAATCTACACTACTGTTACACCACATATGAGTTGCACTGGGGTGACACTGTGCCCTGGCGGGCAGGCACTGAAACGCACACGTGTGAAGGAAACTGACTGCTATTATTTAACACAGTCAAAAAAGTGTTGTTGTTTTTTTAAATCTACACTACTGTTACACCAGATATGAGTGGTGGCACTGGGCAAGTGGGCACAGTATACGCTGTGAGCCTGACACACATGCTGGCAGGCAGGCAACTGCAATTAGATTACACAGGAGAAAAAAAAGCAGCCCTAAAAAGGGCTTTTTGGGGTGCTGTCCTTACAGCAGAGATCAGATGAGTCCTTCAGGACTGTAGTGAACACTGAATACACTAGCCTAGCTATAGATTTCCCTACTAAATCAGCAGCAGCTACACTGTCCCTCCTCTCACTAACAATGCAGCTTCCGAATGAATCTAAAATGGATGCTGTCCAGGACGTAGAAGGGTCTGGGAGGGAGGGTCTGCTGCTGATTGGCTGGAATGTGCCTGCTGACTGTGAGGTACAGGGTCAAAGTATTACTCAATGATGACGAATAGGGGACGGATCAAACATCTCATATGTTCGCCCGCCGCGACGAACGCGAACATGCTATGTTCGCCGGGAACTATTCGCCGGCGAACAATTTGCGACATCACTAGCGCCTGTCAGCATTTATCATTGCACAAGCAGTTCTGGTGAACTGCTTGTGCAATGCTGCCCCCTGCACATTCGCGGCCGCTAGCAGGTGGTGTCAATCAACCCGATCGTATGAGATCAGGCGGATTGATGTTCGCAGCCTCAGAGGCTGCAGACGAGTTAAGGCGCAGCTGTCTTAAGACCGCTGCTTCTTAACTCTTGTTTCCGAAACAGGGGTATTTGGCCCTGTTCGGGCCATGATAAATTGGCCCCCATGTCTTTGTATCTCCTTTCTGGAATATATATTGTATATTGGAAATATTTGGTAATATGATGTATTTATCTCATTATTTTCCAGTTCTACTGTTCCATATTATGTGTATGCCTTACAACAAACCTCAAATAAAAATTATTTAAAAAAAAATAAAATATGAACATTTTTATTTTTTTAATAAAAACTGCACAAAGCTGTTATAAGCAGTTGTGATGAAATCGTATAAGGAAGCCTGATAGTAACCACTAGAGGATTGCGGTATATGGCAATAAATATTAATCCTCTGTTTGCTCTAAAATACAAATACTTTTATTCTTCATGTAAACAAAAGACTGAATGTGAGGAGTGAAAGAAATATCTGAGTCAACTGTGAGCCCATGACATCGGGCATGCATGGTAGGAGTAAAGATGGAGTTATCAGCAGTTATAGAAAAATGGGGGGGGGGGTATTTCGAAAGAAGGGGGGAGGGAAATAAGGAGCTCAATTTTGGAGAAATGTAGCTTAAGGTTGTGAGAGGACATCCAGCATGAGGTATGAGAAAGACAGTTAGTAACATGCGTTAGCAAGGAAGGAGATAGGTCTGGTGCAGAGAGGTAGATTTGGGTGTCATCACAAACCCATTTGACTTCATTAAAGAACCTAATGATGACGTGTAGATTGAGAAGAGAAGGGAACCAAGGACAGAGCCTTGCGGTACCCAACCCCAACAGAAAGTGGTAAAGGGGAAGATGATGTACCAGAGAAGGCTACGCTAAAGGTACGGTTAGACAGGTAGAAAAAGAACCACAAGAGGGCTGTGTCGCAAATGCTGAAGGAATAGAGGTTTTGGAGCAAAAGAGGGTGGTCAACAGTATCAAAGGCTGCAGACAGATCAAGGAGTATTATCAGAGAGAAGTGGCCTTAAGTAGGTAGTTGGTAACCTTAATGATTGCTGTCTCTGTGGAGTGTGTGTCAAAATCCAGATTTCAGTTGGTCAAGGAGGGAGTATAATTTAATGAAATGGGATAGACGTGCATATACTAGCTTTTCAACTTTGAGGCAAGGGGGAGTTGAGAAATATAGCGGAAGTTGGATGGGGAGGTTGGATCAAGAGTTTTTTTGAGTATAGGTGAGACCAGTGAGTGTTTTAGAAATGAGGGAGATGTCTCAGTGCTGTGGGTGAGGTTGAAAATGTGTGTGAGTATAGGGGTAAGGGTAGAAGAGAGGGAGGGGAGTAGCTGTAAGGGAATGGGATTGAGACGACAGGTAGTGAGGTGAGAGGACAGTATAAGGGCAGATACTTCTTCCTCAGTAACAGTGGGAAAGAGCTGAATTTATGGCTTTGTGGGTTTTGGATGATTGCAAGCTTTTGAGGGGGTGGGAAACTGGTAGTATGATGAGAGATGATTTCCTTTCTGATGGAGTCGATTTTGTTATTGATGTAGCTGGCAAAATTGAGGTGGGGTGGGCGGAGAGAAGTATTGAAAGTGGAAAACAGATCTTTTGGGTTTGAAAGATAAGAGTACAGAAGTAATCTCGCTAAGAAAGGCAGAATAGTAAGAGATCAAGATGAACTTGAAGGGAAGAAAGTCAGCTGAACGCAGAGATTTTTCCAGTATAGCTATTATTAAAATACTTTGGATTTGGGGGCCTATTTACCAATGTGCGAGCGGATATGATTCGAAGTAGCGTATCATGTCCGCTGCACATCGTGACATATTGATAAATGCAGACAGCATATGCTGTCAGCATTTATCATTGCACCATCAGTTCTTGTGCACTGCTGGTGCAATGCCGCCCCCTCAGACCGCTGCTTTATAACTTATGTTCTTGTGAACTGCTGGTGCAATGTCGCACCCTGCAGACTGCTGCTTCATAACTTCGGTTTCCATACGGAGCTTGATAAATATGCCACTTGGTCTCAACCATAAAGAGCTGCAGCTCATACTAATATATATATATATATAATACAGCACTGCACCAGCCAAATCCTATTGTGACTGCATGTCTTGTATTTCTACTAATATCACAGACAATCCTCTTGTTTTTTTTGGCTAAAAAAAAGGATTTTTTTTTTTGTTATTACAATATTGGTAACCTGAGTAAAACTGTGTTAGTATCTGCAGAACTGTTTTTCTTTTATATGCTTGTTATGCACTTTTAAACATTCTTTTGACTATGAGTCACTACTATAATAATAGTACTCAAGCTGTTCTGAGTACATCGAGAATGTTTCTTGTTTTTTTTAGTAAAACCTATTTTATCACCATTGTTATCATACTGATCCCATTTGGTTTATCAGACTGACTAAAAAAGGCATTATTTTTGCGGCTTGCATGTATATTGCTATTTGTCAGACACATCACTAATGCTGTAATCTTTGCATTTGCACTGACATGATAGTGTTATATTTATTTACATTAGTAACACGATTATCATTTTATCTCTTTCCTGACACAGGTCATGTCAATAATTCTATATATTTCGCTAAATCTTTTTTAGTGAGATCTGTTTAGATTTCAATATTTAATTTCAACTTGTGAACCATTAACTCATCAATTTTTATCATAGAAATATTTAAATTTTCCCTTGGCGTTCTTTTTAATTTTCATTGTCATGAATCCATCAGATAGTTTGATTTGCAATAGATTCTTGGGGGCCGATTTATCCATAACTTGTCCACCTGCTCTGAGGACGTGGACAGAAATCAACCCGATAGAATACAATCGGGTTGATTGACACCTCCTGGTAGCGTATGCTGTCAGCATTTATCGATGTGCAGCAGACATGATACGTTACATCGTATCATGTCCGCTCGCACTATGATAAATATACCCCTTAGTAATCACTATCTAACCCAGGACTGTGAGTAAAGGGCGGGATCTGGGTTGTTCTGGAGAGGTTTCTGGCATACAGGATTGGGCATTCTGAGGTTGGGTGGTCAGCTCCAATTCCAGATGATCTACAAACTGCAAGATGATTAATAGCTCTGATATTAGAACTTTATGATTTATCAACATAAACATTAGTCTCTTCTTCATGGTGATAAAAAGTTATTGCAACACTGTATATAATGATGCTTCAAATGTATGCAAGACAACAGTTCCTTCATACTAACTACAAGTTGCAAATTAGTGAATCAGCTGAAGTATATACAGGTGCAAATCCCCAAATCTGGAATTCCAAAATCCAGAATTACTCCAAAATACAGACTTTTTCATTAATATTTTTTGAAGTTAAAATTATTCAAAATTACAATTTTCCTCGCTAGTGAGTCTTCTCTGCTTGTGTCTTTGGTTTTTGCCGTCTAAAATGCAAATGCTACTCTATATTTATTTAAAACAAGAACTATAACATTTATGATTGCAGTACTGCGCTATCGATGGTACTTTGTATACATTATACAGTATTATAAATGATATAAAACTAAGTTTAGATATTCTTGTTTACACATGAACCCATTCTCTTTCTTAATACAACACACAGAGAAAGTCCAGCACTGACTTAAAAGCTCTCAGCTAAGATTAAAAGCAAAAATGGAAGGGTAAATTACCACATTTGGCCAAATGGGACAAGCCCAGGTACCTCGTAAAGGTCCCTTCCAAAACCTGCGAATGCTGGACTTTCTCTGCGTGTGTTGTATTAATTTGTTTTATAATTTTCCTTATGGGCCTTGCACCCAGGCCTGTCTGGGGTTAACTGCCTGTGACTCTAGCGACAGCACAGCTTCCTGTGAGTGCCAGTGAGCACCCAAAGCTCAGCATGTTGCAGGGTCATTGGATGTGTACCCAGTCCAGCCTGCAAGTGCAGTCCCCTTCAGTGTTTTGTATATATCTAGGGTGATTACATAAGCCTGTGCACCCTTCACTTGTTCCCAGTTTGTTGGATTGAGAGTTTGCATTGTGAGGCTGTTTTAGGGACCCAGGTTTTTCAAGGGACCTTGACGAGGTACCTGGGCTTGTCCCATTTGGCCATATGCGGTAACTAACCCTTCCATTTTTGTTTTTAATCTTAGCTGAGAGCTTGTAAGTGAGTGCTGCACATTCTCTGTGTGTTGTATTATTTGTTTTGTAAATTTCCCTATGGGCCTTGCACCAAGGCCTGTTTGGGGTTATCTGCCTGTGACTCTGGGGACAGCACAGCTTCCTGTGAGTGCCAGTGAGCACCCAGGGCTGAGCATGTTGCAGGGACATAGGATGTGTACCCAGTCCAGCCTGAGAGTGCAGTCCCCTTCCGTGTTTTGTATATATCTAGGGTGATTACATAAGCCTGTGCAACCTTCACTTGTTCCCAGTTTGTTGGATTGAGAGTTTGCATTGTTTGGCTGTTTTAGGGACCCAGGTTTTTGGAAGGGACCTTGACAAGGTACCTGGGCTTGTCCCATTTGGCCAAATGCAGTAACTAACCCTTTCATTTTTTATTTTAATCTTACCTGAGAGCTTGTAAGTGAGTGCTGGACTTTCTCTTTGTGTTGTATTAATTTGTTTTGTATTTTTCCCTATGGTCCTTGCACCCAGGCCTGTCTGTTAACTGCCTGTGACTCTGGGGACAGCACAGCTTCCTGTGAGTGTTAGTGAGCACCCCGGGCTGAGCATGTTGCAGGGTCATGGTATGTGTACCCAGTCCAACCTGAGAGTGCAGCACCCTTTCGTGTTTTGTATATGTCTAGGGTGATTACATAAGCCTGTGCCCCCTTCACTTATTACCAGTTTCTTGGATTGAGAGCTTGCATTGTGTGTCTGTTTTAGGGGCTCAGGTTTTGGAAGGGACCTTGATGAGGTACCTGGGCTTGTCCCATTTGGCCAAATGAGGTAACTAACCCTTTCATTTTTGCTTTTAATCTTAGCTGAGAGCTTGTAAGTGAGTGCTTGACTTTCTCTGTGTGTTATATTATTATTTTTTTTTTTTTCCTTATGGGCCTTGCACCCAGGCCTGTGTGGGGTTAACTGCCTGTGACTCTGGGGACAGCACAGCTTCCTGTGAGTGCCAGTGAGCACCCAGGGCTGAGCATGTTGCAGGGTCATGGGATGTGTACCCAGTCCAGACTGAGAGTGCAGTTCCCTTCCGTGTTTTGTATATGTCTAGGGTGATTACATAAGCCTGTGCACCCTTCACTTATTCTCAGTTTGTTGGATTGAGCGCTTGCATTGTGTGGCTGTTTTAGGGACCCAGGTTTTGGAAGGGACCTTAACGAGGTACCTGGGCTTGTCCCATTTGGCCTTCCATTTTTGCTTTTAATCTTAACTGAGAGCTTGTGAGTGCTGGACTTTCTCTGTGTGTTGTATTAATTTGTTTTATAATTTTCCTTATGGGCCTTGCACCCAGGCCTGTCTGGGGTTAACTGCCTGTGACTCTAGCGACAGCACAGCTTCCTGTGAGTGCCAGTGAGCACCCAAAGCTCAGCATGTTGCAGGGTCATTGGATGTGTACCCAGTCCAGCCTGCAAGTGCAGTCCCCTTCAGTGTTTTGTATATATCTAGGGTGATTACATAAGCCTGTGCACCCTTCACTTGTTCCCAGTTTGTTGGATTGAGAGTTTGCATTGTGAGGCTGTTTTAGGGACCCAGGTTTTTCAAGGGACCTTGACGAGGTACCTGGGCTTGTCCCATTTGGCCATATGCGGTAACTAACCCTTCCATTTTTGTTTTTAATCTTAGCTGAGAGCTTGTAAGTGAGTGCTGCACATTCTCTGTGTGTTGTATTATTTGTTTTGTAAATTTCCCTATGGGCCTTGCACCCAGGCCTGTTTGGGGTTATCTGCCTGTGACTCTGGGGACAGCACAGCTTCCTGTGAGTGCCAGTGAGCACCCAGGGCTGAGCATGTTGCAGGGACATGGGATGTGTACCCAGTCCAGCCTGAGAGTGCAGTCCCCTTCCGTGTTTTGTATATATCTAGGGTGATTACATAAGCCTGTGCAACCTTCACTTGTTCCCAGTTTGTTGGATTGAGAGTTTGCATTGTTTGGCTGTTTTAGGGACCCAGGTTTTTGGAAGGGACCTTGACAAGGTACCTGGGCTTGTCCCATTTGGCCAAATGCAGTAACTAACCCTTTCATTTTTTATTTTAATCTTACCTGAGAGCTTGTAAGTGAGTGCTGGACTTTCTCTTTGTGTTGTATTAATTTGTTTTGTATTTTTCCCTATGGTCCTTGCACCCAGGCCTGTCTGTTAACTGCCTGTGACTCTGGGGACAGCACAGCTTCCTGTGAGTGTTAGTGAGCACCCCGGGCTGAGCATGTTGCAGGGTCATGGTATGTGTACCCAGTCCAACCTGAGAGTGCAGTACCCTTTCGTGTTTTGTATATGTCTAGGGTGATTACATAAGCCTGTGCCCCTTTCACTTATTACCAGTTTCTTGGATTGAGAGCTTGCATTGTGTGTCTGTTTTAGGGGCTCAGGTTTTGGAAGGGACCTTGATGAGGTACCTGGGCTTGTCCCATTTGGCCAAATGAGGTAACTAACCCTTTCATTTTTGCTTTTAATCTTAGCTGAGAGCTTGTAAGTGAGTGCTTGACTTTCTCTGTGTGTTATATTATTTTTTTTTTTTTTCCTTATGGGCCTTGCACCCAGGCCTGTGTGGGGTTAACTGCCTGTGACTCTGGGGACAGCACAGCTTCCTGTGAGTGCCAGTGAGCACCCAGGGCTGAGCATGTTGCAGGGTCATGGGATGTGCACCCAGTCCAGACTGAGAGTGCAGTTCCCTTCCGTGTTTTGTATATGTCTAGGGTGATTACATAAGCCTGTGCACCCTTCACTTTTTCTCAGTTTGTTGGATTGAGCGCTTGCATTGTGTGGCTGTTTTAGGGACCCAGGTTTTGGAAGGGACCTTAACGAGGTACCTGGGCTTGTCCCATTTGGCCTTCCATTTTTGCTTTTAATCTTAACTGAGAGCTTGTGAGTGCTGGACTTTCTCTGTGTGTTGTATTAATTTGTTTTATAATTTTCCTTATGGGCCTTGCACCCAGGCCTGTGTGGGGTTAACTGCCTGTGACTCTGGGGACAGCACAGCTTCCTGTGAGTGCCAGTGAGCACCCAGGGCTGAGCATGTTGCAGGGTCATGGGATGTGTACCCAGTCCAGACTGAGAGTGCAGTTCCCTTCCGTGTTTTGTATATATCTAGGGTGATTACATAAGCCTGTGCACCCTTCACTTGTTCCCAGTTTGTTGGATTGAGAGTTTGCATTGTGTGGCTGTTTTAGGGACACAGGTTTTGGAAGGGACCTTGACGAGGTACCTGGGCTTGTCCTATTTAGCCAAATGCGGTAACTAACCCTTTCATTTTTGCTTTTAATCTTAGATGAGAGCTTGTAAGTGAGTACTTGACTTTATCTTTGTGTTTTAATTTTCCCTATGAGCCTTGCACCCAGGCCTGTCTGGGGTTAACTGCCTGTGACTCTGGGGACAGCACAGCTTCCAGTGAGTGCCAGTGAGCACCCAGGGCTGAGCATGTTGCAGAGTAATGGGATGTGTACCCAGTCCAGCCGGAGAGTGCAGTCCCCTTTCGTGTTTTGTATATGTCTAGGGTAACTACATAAGCCTGTGCACCCTTCACTTGCTCCCAGTTTGTTGGATTGAGAGCTTGCATTGTGCGGCTGTTTTAGGGACTCAGGTATTGGAAGGGACCTTGACGAGGTACCTGGGCTTGTCCCATTTGGCCATATACGGTAAATAACCCTTTCATTTTTTATTTTAATCTTAGCTGAGAGCTTGTAAGTGAGTGCTTGACTTTCTCTGTGTGTTGTATTAATTTGTTTTGTAATTTTCCCTATGGTCCTTGCACCCAGGCCTGTCTAGGGTTAACTGCCTGTGACTCTGGGGACAGCACAGCTTCCTGTGAGTGCCAGTGAGCACCCAGGGCTGAGCCTCTTGCAGGGTCATGGGATGTGTACCCAGTCCAGTCTGAGAGTGCAGTTCCCTTCCATGTTTTGTATATGTCTAGGGTGATTACATAAGCCTGTGCACCCTTCACTTCTTCCCAGTTTGTTGGATTGAGCGCTTGCATTGTGTGGCTGTTTTAGGGACCCGGGTTTTGGAAGGGACCTTGACGAGATACCTGGGCTTGCCCCATTTGGCCAAATGCGATAACTAACCCTTTCATTTTTGCTTTTAATCTTAGCTGAGAGCTTGTAAGTGAGTGCTTGACTTTCTCTGTGTGTTGTATTAATTTGTTTTCTAATTTTCCCTATGGGCCTTGCACCCAGGCCTGTCTGGGATTAACTGCCTGTGACTCTGGGGACAGCAAAGCTTCCTGTGAGTGCCAGTGAGCACCCAGGGCTGAGCTTGTTGCAGGGTCATGGGATATGTACCCAGTCCAGCCTAAGAGTGCAGTCCCCTTCCGTGTTTTGTATATGTCTAGGGTGATTACATAAGCCTGTGCACCCTTCACTTATTCTCAGTTTGTTGGATTGAGTGCTTGCATTGTGTGGCTGTTTTAGGGACCCAGGTTTTGGAAGGGACCTTAACGAGGTACCTGGGCTTGCCCCATTTGGCCAAATGCGGTAACTAACCCTTCCATTTTTGCTTTTAATCTTAACTGAGAGCTTGTGAGTGCTGGACTTTCTCTGTGTATTGTATTAATTTGTTTTTTAATTTTCTTTATGGGCCTTGCACCCAGGCCTGTCTCAGTTTAACTGCATGTGACTCTGGTGAAAGCACAGCTTCCTGTGAGTGCCAGTGAGCACCCAGGACTGAGCATGTTGCAGGGTCATTGGATGTGTACCCAGTCCAGCCTGAGAGTGCAGTCCCCTTTCGTGTTTTGTATATGTCTAGGGTGATTACATAAGCCTGTGCACCCTTCACTTGCTCCCAGTTTGTTGGATTGAGAGCTTGCATTGTGTGGCTGTTTTAGGGACTCAGGTATTGGAAGGGACCTTGACGAGGTACCCGGGCTTGTCCCATTTGGCCATATACGGTAAATAACCCTTTCATTTTTGCTTTTAATCTTAGCTGAGAGCTTGTAATTGAGTGCTTGACTTTCTCTGTGTGTTGTATTAATTTGTTTTGTAATTTTCCCTATGGTCCTTGCACCCAGGCCTGTCTGTGGGGTTAACTGCCTGTGACTCTGGGGACAGCACAGCTTCCTGTGAGCGCCAGTGAGCACCCAGGGCTGAGCCTCTTGCAGGGTCATGGGATGTGTACCCAGTCCAGTCTGAGAGTGCAGTTCCCTTCCATGTTTTGTATATGTCTAGGGCAGTGACGTGCAGTGAGGTCAGAGGCTGGTGAGGCACTAGATATGATACGATGGAGAAACACATGTACAGAGGGCTGCAAGTACCCCCAACAGGGCAGGTTTAAATGATAGCTGAACCAGTGCACAGGTGACATAATCAGGTGATGGGTGAGAGCAAGTTAGTAACCACTGAGTTACTAATCAGCTGATTACTTCACCTGTGCACTGATTTAGCTATAATGAAAACCTGGCCTGTTGGGGGTACTTGAGGACCATTGTTGAGAAACACTGCACTAAAGCACCAGCTCATCGGAAATGTATTGATTACCTGGAGAATAAAGCACACATACTCTGCTCACTGACACCCACACACACTATGCTCACATACACACTCACACAATTCTGTGGCACAGTGCCAGTTACTAAGCAATTAGAATGATACACAATCTCTTCTCTACTCACTACTGTCTTGTAAAAATAGAAATAATTTACCATACAAGTTTTACACAAAGGACAAGTTATCAATACTGCCAACACAGCTGCTGCTGCTGCAATATAGTGTTCAAGAAACGCACGTGCACATCCCACTTAGGTATGCTCGTCAACAAAGGACACCAAAGGATACCAATATAATGAAGTAGATAATAAAAGTAAAATAGAAAGTTTATTTATTTATTTTTTGTGTGCAATTTCTATATGAATGATGGAAATGTAATTATGACTTTCATGTTCCTATCAAAAACTAATTTGATTTGCTGACATGGGGCCAGTAACAGTTGATGCTAATTCTCAAAATATAAATAACTAGAAAAGTCTATTAAAATAACATTCTCTACCTCAATCATGAAAGTTTAATTTTAAATGTCTCCCTTTGACTATGTGTTTAACCAGTTACTTTACAGTGGCATTATTTCTAAAAACATTAAACAACTGCAATAATTACATATATATATATTTTAAATGACTCATTATCTCCTTTTTATTAATATAAACTTGTATAAAATCAGCACATATTAAAAACACAATGCAACAGCTTTCAATTGATTTGTGAATTACAAGTTAACAGCAGTCTTTAAATAAATGGAGACACAGAGAAAAATAAAAATAGATACTGCATGCTCTGACTGAACAGACATAACATATATGGAGTTTGTACCTAATTAAGTCAAATAACCATAAAAAAGGGAGGCTTAGCAATATTCAATGTCAAAAACTTTAATTTAAATAATGTGGACACTGCACACTTAACTTCGAACTCTGGGTATTAAATTATGGATTTAAATTTGAATTGACCCTTTGACTTCCTGTCAGTATTGGGTTATGCTCACTTACTGTCCCCCCTGTTAATGAGCTGTATCTGAACACAATTTGTGAATCACAAGAGATGTAGAATACTACTTTACTCTTCTGCTTGGGTTATGCTCACTTACTGTCCCCCCCTGTTAATGAGCTGTATATGAACACAATTTGTGAATCACAAGAGATGTAGAATACTACTTTACTCTTCTGCTTGGTGTCATCTGTTCTTAGGTTACCTCAGCTTCTAGTTGTGTCACATGACCCTGCTCACTGCATCCTCCTTCTGATTAATCTATATATCCTTCACTTGCTAGGAGGGGTGCCTCCTATTGGTACCAATGTTTGCTGCTAATATATTGACAGAACACAGGTGGCGCTGCAGCACAGCTTTTCCTTTGACCCATGTACTGCAATGGAGAGAAGCATTCCTGTACCTGCCTCTTCATAGCATTACATGGGGGGGAAATATTTTTTTTGGACTTTTTTTTTGTTTTAATTAAAATGTAATTAAGCTTTGGCCACATATGTCAGGGTAGGCACTGCCTCCCCTGCCTCTTATGAGTGCACGTCCCTGGTCTAGGGTGATTACATAAGCCTGTGCACCCTTCACTTCATCCCAGTTTGTTGGATTGAGCGCTTGCATTGTGTGGCTGTTTTAGGGACCCGGGTTTTGGAAGGGACCTTGACGAGGTACCTGGGCTTGCCCCATTTGGCCAAATGCGATAACTAACCCTTTTATTTTTGCTTTTAATCTTAGCTGAGAGCTTGTAAGTGAGTACTTGACTTTCTCTGTGTGTTGTATTAATTTGTTTTCTAATTTTCCCTATGGGCCTTGCACCCAGGCCTGTCTGGGGTTAACTGCCTGTGACTCTGGGGACAGCACAGCTTCCTGTGAGTGCCAGTGAGCACCCAGGGCTGAGCTTGTTGCAGGGTCATGGGATGTGTACCCAGTCCAGCCTGAGAGTGCAGTCCCCTTCTGTGTTTTGTATATGTCTAGGGTGATTACATAAGCCTGTGCACCCTTCACTTATTATCAGTTTGTTGGATTGAGCGCTTGCATTGTGTGGCTGTTTTAGGGACCCAGGTTTTGGAAGGGACCTTAACGAGGTACCTGGGCTTGTCCCATTTGGCCTTCCATTTTTGCTTTTAATCTTAACTGAGAGCTTGTGAGTGCTGGACTTTCTCTGTGTATTGTATTAATTTGTTTTTTAATTTTCTTTATGGGCCTTGCACCCAGGCCTGTCTCGGTTTAACTGCCTGTGACTCTGGTGACAGCACAGCTTCCTATGAGTGCCAGTGAGCACCCAGGACTGAGCATGTTGCAGGGTCATTGGATGTGTACCCAGTCCAGCCTGCGAGTGCAGTCCCCTTCCGTGTTTTGTATATGTCTAGGGTGATTACATAAGCCTGTGCAACCTTCACTTGTTACCAGTTTGTTGGATTGAGAGTTTGCATTGTGTGGCTGTTTTGGGGACCAAGGTTTTGGAAGGGACCTTGACGAGGTACCTGGGCTTGTCCCATTTGGCCAAATGCTGTAACTCTTTCATTTTTGCTTTTAATCTTAGCTGAGATCTTGTAAGTGAGTGCTGGACTTTCTCTATGTGTTGTATTCATTTTTTTTGTAATTTTCCCTATGGGCCTTGCACCCAGGCCTGTCTGGGGTTAACTGTCTGTGACTCTGGGGACAGCACAGCTTCCTGTGAGTGCCAGTGAGCACCTAGGGCTGAGCATGTTGCAGGGTCATGGGATATGTCTAGGGTGATTAAATAAGCCTGTGCACCCTTCACTTGTTCCCAGTTTGTTGGATTGAGAGTTTGCATTGTGTGGCTGTTTTAGGGACCCAGGTTTTGGAAGGGACCTTAACGAGGTACCTGGGCTTGTCCCATTTGGCCAAATGCGGTAACTAACGCTTCCATTTTTGCTTTTAATCTTAGTTGAGAGCTTGTAAGTGAGTGCTGGACTTTATCTGTGTGTTGTATTCATTTGTTGTATTCATTTGTTTTGTATTTTTTCCCTATGGACCTTGCACCCAGGCCTGTCTGGGGTTAACTGGCTGTGACTCTGGGGACAGCACAGCTTCCTGTGAGTGCCAGTGAGCACCCTAGGCTGAGCATGTTGCAGGGTTATGGGATGTGCAACCAATCCAGCCTGAGAGTGCAGTACCCTTCCATGTTTTGTATATGTCTAGGGTGATTACATAAGCCTGTGCACCCTTCACTTGTTCCCAGTTTGTTGGATTGAGAGCTTGCATTGTGTTGCTGTTTTAGGGACCCAGGTTTTTCAAGGGACCTTGACGAGGTACCTGGGCTTGTCCCATTTGTCCAAATGCGGTAACTAACCCTTCCATTTTTGCTTTTAATCTTAGCTGAGAGCTTGTGAGTGCTGGACTTTCTCAGTGTGTTCTATTATTTCTGTTTAGTAATTTTCACTATGGGCCTTGCACCCAGGCCTGTTTGGGGTTAACTGCCTGTGACTCTGGTGACAGCACAACTTCCTGTGAGTGCCAGTGAGCATCAGGGCTGAGCATGTTGCAGGGTCATGGGATATGTACCCAGTCCAGCCTGAGAGTGCAGTCCCCTTTTGTGTTTCGTTTATGTCTAGGGTGATTACACAGGTGAGTTGTAAGTGAGTGCTGGACTTTCTCTGTGTGTTGTATTATTTGTTTTGTACCCAGGGCTGAGCATGTTGCAGGGTCATTGGATGTGAACCCAGTACAGTCTGAGAGTGCAGTCCCCTTTCATATTTTGTATATATCTAGGGTGATTACATAAGCCTGTGCACCCTTCACTTGTTCCCAGTTTGTTGGACTGAGAGCTTGCATTGTGTGGCTGTTTTAGGGACCCAGGTTTTGGAAGGGACCTTGACGAGGTACCTGGGCTAGTTCTATTTGGCCAAATGTGGTAACTTACCCTTCCATTTTTTATTTAATCTCTGAGAGCTTGTAAGTGAGTACTGGACTTTCTCTGTGTGTTGCATTAATTTGTTTTGTAATTTTCCCTATGGTCCTTGCACCCAGGCCTGTCTGGGGTTAACTGCCTGTGACTCTGGGGACAGCACAGCTTCCTGTGAGTGCCAGTGAGCACCCAGGGCTGAGCATCTTGCAGGGTCATGGGATGTGTACCCAGTCCAGCCTGAGAGTGCAGTCCCCTTCCGTTTTTTGCATTCTCTCTCTTAGCTGTACCATTTTACAGATGCAAAATATACAAATATTCCAAAATCCAAACAATTCTGAAATCTAAACTTTTTGTACCTGTATCTGCAGTGTCAGCTATACTAGAAAGGTACCCGTATGCAGTAGGTGAAGATAAACTAGTTCTATACATAAACAATGTTTCTGCTCTTAAAATCTGCACCAGAACCTTCTCTGTTGAGTGGTTTTACATTTAGTATAGGAAATAAAACAAAATAAGAAATAGATGTCAAACTCCTCAAAAAAGCTGTACCTGTCAACCAGAAATAGTTTTATCAAAATTAGAAATGTGGTTTGAGAAGCGCTAGAAAGTAAGCTAAAGGCACTAATTGAATTTCTAGAATACGGATAGCTCTCAAATAAGATTATCTTATATTAAATAAATAGATGGAAAATATATTACTTCTATAATGGTACTTTCATATATACCCGTGGGATGTATAAACATAAAATATAATATCTTCCTCTTGCTGCAATTATCAAAACTTGCGATAAGTCCCTTAATACAATAAGGAGAGTGGTAGAATGAAAACAATCAATATATCATTTATTTTAACCATCTAAAAATATTCACATAAAAAATATCATGCATATAATTCTCACTATTATAAAAACGAGTGCGCACTCTATGTATACCATTAAACTAAAAGTCCATATTGTTCCGTGATTATGGTGACTGTTTAAATATAAGAATGTCCCTCAGAGTCACGTGTCTTGCTACTGGCCAGTAGAATGTCAGGATTAACCAATTCAAATGTAGCAACCGTTAACTGTTGTATAGTTATGTAAAACAACAGTTTTTTTTGTCCAATATCCAGTGTATTAAAGATACTTGTTTAATATAATGTATCCGTTTTTTGTATCTTTGTGTATATCCAAATGTTTCCCTGGTTTGTTTATTGTTACCGATAAGGGATGTAATGATTGACAATATATCATAGATACTATCAATTTCTTTATCTTCTTATCCCATTCAAATACTGTTTGATGTCAATGTCCATAGACAGTTATACCGTACTTGTCTTTTCACTACTTATTCTCGCCCCTTACTGGCCTAGATCTTATTTACCTTGTTTTCTCTTGTTTCACGCTATTTTTGGCGTGCATCCAGGAATCGTTAGATCTTACGGCCAGCGGGTTCACACGGATTCAGTAGTATTTTCTTCCTCAAGTTTTTATCTCTGTTTTTTCTCTTCGTCCTCACCAGGGAATAGACAATTTGAACAGTACGATTACTTAGTTTAAGCAGTAGTATACGTATTCTCTGCAGAATTTTCTTATACACTTAACACTGGATATCTTTAGTTCTGTGTATCTCATAGTAAAAGCAACATCTACGCGTTTCAGCTCCTGCTGAGCCTTTTTCAAGATGTATACTAGGAGTGTGGTCTGCTTTTTTAAAGAGCATGTTAATTAAACCAGGTGATTCTTTAACCTTGCGTTTGCTAACTTTTTCTCCTTTTCTTAAAGGGACATTCTAATGTCGGTCTTATCATGGAAATTTCATTACAATATGGTCAAAACAAATCATATTCAAAAATTCAAAAGTTACATCACATCTTTTAAAACCAGTATTAGTATATTACATTTCATAAAAGAATATATCTCTAAGAAACAAATAAACAGTTAGAAATTATCATATTCATATGAAAACTAGCTATTAAAATAAGACTAATATTAAAATAAGATATAAAAATGCGGAATATTAAAATTAAAATTATTTAGGCATCCTAATAGACTTATACTGGAAGATAGAATCTAAATAGACTAAACTATTCTTGAAGGGACAATAAATAGCAATTTAACGTATAAAATATCATATATTTATGTTGAAAGAGATGGTCTAAAAAAGACGGTCTAAAAAAGACTTAATTTTATTCTTAAAGGGACATTACATAACAATATTAAAAATAGGTTAAAAATTGTTCTAAAAGGGGCATTTCATGACATTAATTTAAAATGTATCTATGTATGCTATTTATTAATTTATTACAATAAAAAATATTAAAAATTATTATATATATATAGGAGAAATTGGATAAAAATTATTTTTTATGAATAAAGTGATTTAGGTCTAATTCTGCATTTAGACCAAGAGGATGTAGGGGTTTAAACTTGTAAATTAGTTCTGCTTCACTGTATAGCAGACTCATTTCATAATTTCCCCCTCTCCAATTTTTATTAACCAATTTTATACCCCAATATTTAAAACCTACAGTGCTTTTATTATGTACTTCTTTAAAATGTTTTGATAACGTATGTCCCTCAAAGCCATTTTTTATATTATTTAAATGCACACATATTCTTTCTCTAAGGGGTCTGCTTGTTTGTCCCAAATATTGCTTGGAGCATGAACATTGAATGATATAAATAATCCCCTTATTTCTACATCTTATCATGTTATTAATAGTATATTCTTGCTTGGTGGTACATGAAGTTACTGTCTTAGTTTTATGGCTATATTTACAAGCCGTACATACATGACAAGTATAAAATCCGTTTAAGGTTTTACTGTATAAATCTACTTGTACTTTATTATCTTTATTTTTAAACTCACTTGGACATAAAATATTTTTTAAAATTCCTTGCTTTTCTAAAACTTACTTGAGGCTTATCAGTTAAATTGTCTCCAAGAATAGGGTCCATTTTTAAAATATCCCAATGTTTATGCAGAATTTTATTAATTTCTTTATGTTGTCTGTTATAGGTTGTTATGAAAGGAACACATATCTTATCTTGTTCTTTTTTTGTTATTTCATTTTCTTTATATAGAATTTCATCTTTTTTATAATAGTGAGAATTATATGCATGATATTTTTTATGTGAATATTTTTAGATGGTTAAAATAAATGATATATTGAGTGTTTTCATTCGACCACTCTCCTTATTGTATTAAGGGACTTATCGCAAGTTTTGATAATTGCAGCAAGAGGAAGATATTATATTTTATGTTTATACATCCCACGGGTATATATGAAAGTACCATTATAGAAGTAATATATTTTCCATCTATTTATTTAATATAAGATAATCTTATTTGAGAGCTATCCGTATTCTAGAAATTCAATTAGTGTCTTTAGCTTACATTCTAGCGCTTCTCAAACCATATTTCTGGTTTTATATTTAGGCCTAGATTACCCGTGGAGCACAAAATTGCCATTTCCCAAGCACAATATTTGAGCTCCACTTGTAATACAGAGCATGCAAATGTGTGCTGGTATTATAAGTTCAGCGCAATGCGAACGCGACCTTTGCATGTAAACTTTGTGCCAAATTCTGACCCTACCATCTGAATGTTGCAGCTGAAATTAAGACTCATCAGACCAGGCAACGTTTTTCCAGTCTTATATTGTCCAATTTTGATGAGCCTGTGCGAATTATAGCCTTAGATTCCTTTTCTTAGCTGACAGGAGTGGCACCCAGTGTGGTCTTCTTCTTCTGTAGCCCATCTGCTTCAAGGTTCGACGTGCTGTGCGTTCACAGATGGCATTCTGCATACCTTGGTTGTAACAATGGTTATCTGAGTTACTCTTGCCTTTCTATCATCTCGAACCAGTCTACCCATTCTCCTCTGACCTCTGATATCAACAAGGCATTGTCATCCACACAACTGCTGCTCACTGGATATTTTCTCTTTTTCTGACCATTCTCTGAAAACCCTAGAGATTGTTGTGCATGAAAATCCATGCCACGTTCAAAGTCACTTAAATCCCATATCTTCCCCATTCTAAAGCTCGGTTTGTACTTCAGCAAGTCGTCTTCCCCATGTCTAGATGCCTAAATGCATTGAGTTGGTGCCATGTGATTGGCTGATTAGCAATTTGTGTTACCAAGCAATTGAACAGGTGTACATAATAAAGTGTCCGGTGAGTTTATATGTATATAAGCATATACATATATATTTTTACAGTGAAATTACAGTCCCTATAGACCGCAATGTAAAAGCACACCCACGTCCCCTCACTTAAACCCCTTATAACTGCTTCGTGCAGTTATTAAAAAAACAATAAAGATGCTCATAATTTTTTGTCATTGTTTTTTTTAAACAATGAACAGTGCACTTTATTTTGTGGGAAACTGGGAGACATTTATTTCATTAACCAGAGGTCTGATCTCTGGTTAATGAATTCTATCGCAAAGTACTACTGCAAGCTTGCGGTAGCATTAATCAGCCACTTATAACTTGCGCCCATAAAAAGGCAAATTTGCTCCTTTAGAGGTGCACATTACGGACAGGAAAAATATGAATGTCTGTTCCTGGAGGAAGGAACCAGGTGACATTTGCAACTAGTGAGGTGCTCTGAACGTTCTGTAATCACAGATATCTATGCTTTTCCTATGTCTGCATCTGTCCTGCTCCAAGGTTCTTTGTAACTTATAGGGGACTTAAAGTAGCAGCTTCAGAAAGAGCTTTATCACTGGAAGCAGACCGAGTTGCTGTATATAATATTTCAGATGCTGCTGAGTAACAGAGGACAATACAGAATCACAACCTCACTATGAGTATGCATATTGCATAATGCCCCTTTTTAATCATGACATCTACATGGGGACTACTCTGCATGTGTGTCTATGGGATTTTCTAATTTATAGGGATGAGGTACAATAAAACATGCCACATGATATCACCACAAAATATTGCCACTGCATTGATAAGGTAAAGCAGCACATATGTTGTTTCCCCTGCACACTTTGTGGACTGAAGTATCTGCTTAAAGAAGATTTCCTCAGCGTCCTTCACCAGATGTAAGATGCACTGATCACATTCCTTATGAGCTATGAAATCATCAGCAGTTTTTGCAGGACTGGGTTACACTTGGGTTATTTAAGTTGTTTTTCTGCCCCCTCCATTGATTTCCTATATAGAGCAGGATACAGTTCAATATCTTCACCATAACCCACTAGTTTTTTTTTACTAGTACTGCACCCCCCTATAGCTCGGCCCAAGTTTCTAAATATTCAATCTGACATCTATCATCTCATAACTTAGTCTACATCTCATTCTCTGTCCTCCTACAAGATATTGCAGATCTCAATATCTCATTCAGACTCTTCCCAAATCTTCATGCATTTAAAAGCCCCTCAAAAAACTACTTACTCAGAGAAACATCACGTATCCATTGAAAGCAATAAGAACATAACTGAACCAATTAAAATCTTTAACTTACCTTTCATATTTGTAGACAACCATCAATCAAATAATCTCCTCACCACTTATCTCTATCACCTCTTATAAAATGTTAACAATGGAACAGGACTGCTAACTTACTCCATACGTATCAGAAAGTTTATTTTCCTTCTGTTTTTAATGGTGCCTTTATTAAGCATATGTTTGCATATTGCTGCTGAATATGTTAGGGATTTATAAGTAAAAAATAATATAAATAATAATTATAACAGAAAGTTAACCCCTAAATTATTTTTAAGTAATTGAGGACTCAGAGTATCATCTTAGGCGAAGACCATGCACATATGACCTCTGTCCTTAATCCGCCAACACTTTTACTTGTTTCTAAAGATTTGGCACAGGTCTGTGTTCCATTGGAAGCGGGAGATTTGTGTTCTCTTGACAAACAAGGTCAACTTCTAAAATAGTTTTCAGCTATTAGCCTTCTTCTAAATTTGGGTAACAACGCATTTGAGGTAAAAGGGAAGGAATGACTTCATCAGGAACTATACAACATAGATGAAGTGATGAGAGGATGAAGTGACCTCACAGGCTGTAAATATTTAATATCCTTTACACTAAATCCACATTGAGGGTTACTGCAATATAAACTTGGCTGCCATAGAATACAGACTTCACCATAGCAGCCAAACAACATAAAAAAGCAACTATATGTCATTAAAACTGTTCATTCTGAAAAAAAAAAAATACACAAAAAAAAAACACAGATTGTTTTTTAAAAAAAGGAAGACACATGTTTTATTTAGATTTATCAATAAGACATGAAGATTGTAAGGAGCCTGCTGTGTGGTAGGAAACATTAGGCATTGATGTTGTGATTCTTACACTGCTCATGTAGGAGGCTTTTCCAGTAAATGGGGCCGAATTATCAATGTCTGTCCGTCATGATACGCTGTAGCAGATCATGTCCGACAGACATCGCTGAATGCCAAAAGCATACTCTGTCGGCATTTAACATTGCACAAGCAGTTCTGGTGAACTGCTTGTGCAATGCTGCCCCCTGCAGATTCACGGCCAATTGCCCGCTAGCAGGGGGTGTCAATCAACCCGGTAGTATGTGATCGGGTTGATTGCTGTCTGCCGCTCAGAGCAGGCGGACCAGTTAAGGAGCAGCGGTCTTAAGACTGCTGTTTCCGGCGAGCCTTGATAAATCGGCCAAATAGTCTCACATGGCTTTTGCAGGGTTTTAGGCCATTCCAATCCATTTGAAAATTCAGTTATTGTGTTGTGTTTCCAGTGGCTTTTCATGGAGTACATTTTAGCGATAATTTGAACTAGAAGAAGTGATCAGCAGCATTCCTATCTATCAGAAACACTTTCCTAGCAGCATTTTATATGATTACTGGTCTTTTCTATTTCCACAGCCATGACTTTGTTTAAAAAGGCATCTTTTCATTGGTATATCTTGGCTCTTCTAAAAGCCTTTCTCCAGTGTTTAAAGGGGTAATGGCTGGTTAATTATTGCACTCCCGCAAACAGGCAAAAATGGAAAACTCTGTGACATGCCTATTATTGTTTTTTTTTGATGATTTACCTGGGTTTTTCCTGTTATCCAAGTAAAATTTGGATATAGAAGTGTTAAGTAATTTTTGTGGCTTAATTAAAAACCATAGCTATTCAAATGGTTCAGAATGCCTTAGAAAGGAAGCCAAACATTGCTGGAGATACATACAATGCTTTTGTATTGCAAATTCTCATGGATTGGAATGGTAGGTTAAATTGTATTATAAATGGTTTCACTTCTGAGTGCTTTATTGTGTCTACAGTGACACAGCTTATTGCAGTGAAACCTTTCTTCCTTCAAAACATTCTTTAAAGGGACACTGAACCCAATTTTTTTCTTTCGTGATTCAGATAGAGCAATTTTAAGCAACTTTCTAATTTAATCCTATTATCAATTTTTCTTCATTCTCTTGCTATGTTTATTTGCAAAGCAAGAATGTAAGTTTAGATGCCGGACCATTTTTGGTGAACAACCTGGGTTATCCTTGCTGATTGGACAGCACCAATAAAAAAGTGCTGTCCATGGTCTGAACCAAAAATTTGCTGGCTCCTTAGCTTAGATGCATTATTTTTCAAATAAAGATAGCAAGAGAACGAAGAAAAATTGATAATAGAAGTAAATTAGAAAGTTGCTTAAAATTGCATGCTCTATCTGAATCATGAAATAAAAAATTTGGGTTCAGTATCCCTTTAAGTATGATCATAATGTGGTATTTGTTCTATGGAGTAAATAACTGTCTGTACTTCAGCAATGCCTTTTGCTCAACTCCACACAACAGCTTCCCACATTGCTCAACAAAAACAGTGTGTGCCCAGGTGAAAAATAAGACCCGAGGCAGAGCGAAATACTCTTTACTGTCCCATACACACATAAAGAAATGGTGAACCTTAAAGGACATAAAACCTAAAATCTTTCTTTTATGATTCACACAGAGCATACAATTTTAATCAACTTTCCAATTTAGTTCTATTATCAAATTTGCTTAATTCTCTTGGTCTCCTTTGTTGGAGAAACAGCAATGCATATGGGTGAGCCGATAACATAAGGCATATATTTGCATCCACCAATCAGCAGCTTCTGAGCATACCTAGGTATGCTTTTCAACAAAGGATGCCAAGAAAACCAAATTAGAATAACAGAAGTAAATTGGAAAGTTGTTTAAAATTAGATGTTGTCTCTAAACCACAAAAGAAAAAATGTAAGTTTCATGTCCCTTTAACAAAATAATCATTTTTACCCTGAAGAAATATCATTTCTGTACCATGGTGTATAACATGCCTTTTGGATCCCTCTTGCAGCCAAGTGCTAAATTCTAGGCAGGCTAAACAATGCTGCAAATATGGTAAATAAGAAGGGCTAATGGCTTTTTCTTCCAGTAAATATATGAATATATTAATCAGACAGTATACACAGCAGTTAGCCAATATGTCTGTACCAATGGGCAGCCGTTGACCACAGTCCAACAACAGGTGATAGAAAATGGGATTAGCATTGCTTTTTA
The DNA here is from genome assembly GCF_027579735.1 of Bombina bombina. Taxonomy (NCBI): domain Eukaryota; kingdom Metazoa; phylum Chordata; class Amphibia; order Anura; family Bombinatoridae; genus Bombina; species Bombina bombina. The sequence continues at coordinate 1,048,663,492 of NC_069501.1, read as the reverse complement.
AACTAGGGAGATGGGTATTTTCCAACTGAAAATATGATGCATAAAAGACCTACATAACTATCAAAGAAAAACAGTTCATCTAGAAACAATCAGACAAATACTGTTTTCTTTAGTTAATATGGCAGTCATTTTGTGCATAAACTAATCTTTTCAAAGTGGTTTTCCATCTCACACGCCAGTTTCACCACATAGTGCTTCTTTGGTGGACACACATTATTAGTTTTTCACGGCAGACACACTTTGGCTCCATATTATTAATAACGATTCATCGACCACATTAAAATATTGACATCTATTATGTCCAAAATCTACAATTTTCAGTTTTGGAATATTGTTCCATATTTACTTTAGAAATAAATTGAATTTTTATTATCTATCACACTCCATATCAGATGTTAAACTTGGTTTTATACCACTTGTATTGAATGAACATATATTCACATACATAAGTGAGAGGTGTAATTATCAACAAGTAAATTGTATGCATCACAATAACGCTTGCATAGAGTTATTAAAAAAAGGTCTTATCTGCCAAATATAGCGATTGTCAACGTATACAGGCTATAGTGAAACATTTGTGCGATTAATGTGCCTCATAGCTGACTTGTTTGAATACACCACCAATACAAATGCTTGGCATGACCATGCTGCAAAGAAAAAAAAATAAAGGATGCACTTAATGGAATACTTCAAGAATTCAAGTGCTCTGTTCTACGCTCTACAACAATGGCCGCACAGCACTGGTGAAACATAATTACTGCAGTTGTCTGAGGAGATCTATAGCTGAGTTGTTGATGAATAGAAACTCAGATGAGGGTATAAGAGTCTGCTGAGAGAGGATCTACTTTTCATTTTTAGGATGTGAAGTGTCTCTTCTATTTAAGAGATCCTCTGACACTTGGTTGTCAGAGCTGGCAGTAACACATTATGAATATCCTAGCAGCAAATTCAATGCAATCACTGAATGCGCCGCTGACCACTTGTTAAGAATGTCAAAAACATCTTACAGCTGCCTTTGAATTAAGGGTACAAGTGTGTTTCTATATATATTTTCACCTTTTCTGCTGTAGTTTAACTTAAACAGTGCCACCAGCTGGTGACTTTTGAAACAGCAGATGTATAATGTTTTATTTTATAACTATACCAGTTATCTAAGAAAAGGCAATGCATTATTAAAACACTTACAGGATCTAAAACCCACCCATTACGTCTGCTGGATAAAAAGGGCATATAGCCTCTTATATCTATTCCAAACAGACTTTTAGTCAAGTGGTCCTAGTATGACATAAAACACATCTATGGCTACAGTTATTTAGTGGAAACACCCTGTGGTTCAAGTGGAATCTGCAAAGGGAAGTGTAGTCAGATTATTGTTTCCCATTTGCCGCAAGAGATCTGCAGAACATGCTCTGCATTAACTAGATAAGAAGTTTAAACCTTACATACTAGATCTCATATAACCCAAGACAAGAACACATGCTTTATCCCTGAAGTTAGTGGTGAGTAAGGTTCTTGTCTAAAGCTACACATATAATAAAGCCAAGGAGATTTGTTGGATGGGTCATGGGTAGTGGAGAAACGGGATGTGAAATGGCCAGTTGTAGCCTATAGCATATTGCTGATTTAAGCAGAAGTATATGAGCACAGCAGCATGGTTCAGATTACAGTCCTCACACATCTCAGAGATAAAGCAGTCCAATTTTAGTAACAATCTCTGCTTCCTTGTTCCCTTTTCAGAGTCATCCCCTCCCCATAGTGCTTAAGAATCCCTTACCAATGTATCATCCAGTTTTCATTTTCAAGGTTACAGAAATAATTATCTTAACCACTTTACAAATTCTTTGAACTGTCCAGTTTAACCCAAGAAATACAGCAACTCCTTAGCAACAGATTCTCAATCCCACTGAATCTTTGCTAGAGCCTTAGAGGCTACAGGCTCCAGCTTATATATTTGTGCATCCACTTAGCTTTTCACTTCTGGCCATGTGCCTTAGTACTTAAACCCTGAGCCATCAGTCCTTTTAAAGATGTAGAGTGTAAACCCTGAGCCATCAGTCCTTTTAAACATGTAGAGTGTGTCCTGTCATGTATTAGCTTGTGGCTGAAACATCCTTGCCTTTTGGTACCTCCTTTGATGACAACTTTATAATGCCCATAACCACAGAAAGCAATGAGGTTCCACACAACACTAGCCCATTTTCCCAGTGATGCTGTATGTGTCCTGGCAAGAGCTGTGCATGGTGAGATGTTCCATATACTATGTTTTTTGAGGGAAGGGTAACATCTGAGCCTTGGGAGACCTGGACAAGTTCTGCCTTAGTCCTCTGGGTGCAGGTTTACTTTCCAGTGAATCAGTGAGAGAGGTACAGGCAGATATGTCTTCTTAGTAAGGGGAGAAGAGGATAGTGCCATGTGCAGTTCTGATGGGCCCAGGAGCTGGTCGGAGTAGGTGATGAGTGATAGGTGGTGTTTGCAGAAGGGGAGGTGTGGGTGCTGGATGTAAACTTAGAGGAGACCTAACTGAGGCTGCTGCCATTGCAACTGCAAATGGACTGGGGAGAAGCCCTGCAGATAATGACTTGGTGAGGCCTTTGGGGAACACCAACCCAGCCTGTAAAAAGAGAGAGAACATTCGGTAAGTGTGGTATAAATAAACTCAAAGCCAGTATTATCACTCTCAGGTATTACTGTGATTTATATCAGATGGTCCAACTCCCCCACACTTATTTTTAAACCTCTTTCACATGAGTAGTATTTTTTGCATCAAAGTAGCTGTAAAACATTAGCTGAGCTGATATCTTACCGTAAGTTCGTGAAAGTTCTGCTGTTTCTTGTGCCTGCTCAGTAAGGGGTTAGGTTTCCCAGAAACTCCATCACGGTGTCTGCGACTTGAGATGTGCTGGTGGGAGTGTTTAAAAAGGAATAATGTTTAATGATTAACACAGATGACAGCAACTACCATAAGCTATATGATTAAAAGATTCAAGTAAGCAAGATTTATGTAAGTGAGGTATACTTAAGTGCTAATGATTCTAGTGTATAAATACACTGCTCTTTTTTCTTAGAACATTTTAACATATTCCCTTTATTTACTATGGGCCAAACTACAAGTGGAGCGCTATTTAATGCTACTGCTCGAGTGTTAAAGGGATAGTGAACTCAATTTTTTTTCTTTCATGATTCAGATAGAGCATACAACTTTAAGCAACTTTCTAATTTACCTCTATTATCAATTTTTCTTCGTTCTCTTTAAATCTTAATTTGGAAAAGTAGGAATATAAGCTAAGGAGCCGGACCATTTTTTGTTTCAGCACCCTGGCTAGCGCTTATGATTGGTGGCTGCATTTAACAAACCAATAAGCAAGTGCAACCCAGGTTCTCAACCCAAAATAGGCCGGCTCTTAAGCTTACATTCCTGCTTTTCAAATAAAGATACCAAGAGAACGAAAAAAAATGTTAATAGGAGTAAATTAGGAAGTTGCCTAAAATTGCATGCTCTATCTGAATCATGAGAGAAAAAAATTGGGTTTACTATCCCTTTAACTCCACTATAACTAAGTCTTTTGCACGCATCGGGTTGCGCTCATATTACAAGCTGAAAGTAAAAAAGTAAAAAGTTATCGCTCGCGTGCTAACCCGATGTGCATGAAAAGCCAAACTTTTAATATCACACACGCGATAAACTATTCCCCCATAGAAGTCAATAGAGCAAAAAAAGCTGAAGAAACCTAACAACCTACTTGAACGCAAACCCAATCACATATTCTTAAGTGTGCTAACCGACATGAAAATATGAATATTTCACATTCCAATGCTCTTCACATAGAAGAATATGTTCTACTTATTCATAAATACATATTTCTATATATATGTTATGTTTTTGGTACAATATATAGCTATACCTATATACAGGTGGCCCTCGTTTTACAACGGTTCAATTTACACCGTTTCAGAATAACAACCTTTTTTTCCAGTCATGTGATTGCTATTGAAAAGCACTGAGAAGCAGTGAATTTATTAAAATAGCCAGTAGGTGGAGCTGTCCGCTTGTGTTGCAGCAAAGCCAAGCAAGCTGAATTTAATCAGTTTAACCAGACCTGAGCTATTGAGCAGATTTCAAAGAAACAAGATTTTCCTGTCTATAACTCAGTCCAGATTGGAATGTGTTGTGTGATTATTTTATTAGGTTTATAATGCTGTTTAGCAAATGTTTTTGTTCATTTAACTTACTTTAATTATATATTCTGTGTTGTGTGATTATTTTATTAGGTTTATAATGCTGTCTAGCATTTAAAGTCTTCATTTCAAAGCTTTTAAAATAATGTATTAAGTGTTACTTATGACAATTTTGAGAGGGGCCTGGAACTTATCTCCCTCACTTCCCATTAACTTACATTATAAACTGGGTTTCAATTTACAACGGTTTTGATTTACAACCATTCCTTCTGGAACCTAACCCCGGCGTAAACTGAGGGCTACCTGTATATATATATATATATATATATATATATATATATATATACAATTATATATAGGTATAGATATATACAGATATATAGAAGAATATATATATATTCAAATACTTAGAACATATTCTGCTATGTGCAGAACATTGGAATATGAAATATTTACAGTAAATACACAGTATAGCACTTTATTAAATATGAATATTGCATAAATATGATTTTACATGTTTTCATCTACTTGACTGCAAAGGGTTTCAATGCACTTATTTATATGTCTATATATGTATGCATATGTATGTATGTGTTTATATGTGTATACATGTCTGTAAATACATATATACGCATATAAATACATATACAGTATCTCACAAAAGTGAGTACACCCCTCACATTTTTGTAAATATTTTATTATATCTTTTCATGTGACAACACTGAAGAAATGACACTTTGCTAAAATGTAAAGAAGTGAGTGTACAGCCTGTATAACTGTAAATTTTCTGTCCCCTCAAAATAACTCAACACACAACCATTAATGTTTAAATAGTTGGCAACAAAAGTGAGTACAGCCCTAAGTGGAAATGTCCAAATTGGGCCCAAAGTGTCAATATTTTGTGTGGCCACTATTATTTTCCAGCACTGCCTTAACCCTCTTGAGCATGGAGTTCACCAGAGCTTCACAGGTTGCCACTGGAGTCCTGTTCACTCCTCCATGACGAAATCACAGAGCTGGTGGATGTTAGAGACCTTGTGCTCCCCCACCTTCTGTTTGAGGATGCCCCACAGATGCTCAATAGGGTTTAGGTCTGGAGACATGCTTGGCCAGTTCATTACCTTTACCCTCAGCTTCTTTAGCAAGGCAGTGGTCGTCTTAGAGGTGTGTTTGGGGTCGTTATCATGTTGGAATACTGCCCTGCGGCCCAGTCTCTGAAGGGAGGGGATCATGCTCTGCTTCAGTATGTCACAGTACATGTTGGCATTCATGGTTCCCTCAATGAAATGTAGCTCCCCAGTGCCAGCAGCACTCATGCAGGCCCAAACCATGACACTCCCACCACCATGCTTGACTTGAGGCAAGACACACTTGTCTTTGTACTCCTCACCTGGTTGCCGACACACACACTTGACACCATCTGAACCAAATAAGTTTATCTTAGTCTCATCGGACCACAGAACATGGTTCCAGTAATCCATGTCCTTAGTCTGTTTGTCTTCAGCAAACTGTTTGCAGGCTTTTTTGTGATCATCTTTAGAAGAGGCTTCCTTCTGGGACTACAGCCATGCAGAGCAAATTGATGCAGTGTGCGGCGTATGGTCTGAGCACTGACAGGCTGAACCCCCCACCCCTTCAACCTCTGCAGCAATGCTGACAGCACTCATATGTCTATTGCCCAAAGACAACCTCTGGATATGATACTGAGCACATGCACTCAACTTCTTTGGTCGACCATGGCGAGGCCTGTTCTGAGTGGAACCTGTCCTGTGAAACTGCTGTATGGTCTTGCCCACCGTGCTGCAGCTCAGTTTCAGGGTCCTGGCAAACTTCTTAAAGCCTAGGCAATCTTTATGTAGAGCAGCAATTCTTTTTTTCAGATCCTCAGAGAGTTCTTTGCCATGAGTGTGAGAGCGATAACACCAAATTTAACACACCTGCTCCCCATTCACACCTGAGACCTTGTAACACTAACAAGTCACATGACACCGGGGAGGGAAAATAGCTAATTTGGACATTTCCACTTAGGGGTGTACCCACTTTTGTTGCCAACGGTTTAGACATTAATGGCTGTGTGTTGAATTATTTTGAGGGGACAGCAAATTTACACTGTTATACAGGCTGTGCACTCACTACTTTACATTGTAGCAAAGTATCATTTCATCAGTATTGTCACATGAAAATATACAATAAAATATTTATAAAAATGTGAGGGGTGTACTCACTTTTGTGAGATACTGTATATACATACATACATATCCATATTTAGACATGTATCTCTATGTATCTCAATGCTGAAGCCATTTGCCTGCTTTTCTTTTTCTCTAACACCTGAGACCTTATATTTTTGAGCCCTTGTAACTTTTTTGTGCAATATTTTTTGAATATTTTTTATTAGATGTGTTATTAGGAGTAACTGTACTTTGTAATGTATTTTTGATGTGTTTTTGACACTTTTTTGTTTTGCAAAACAATTAACCAGAGCTCTGAGGATGTGCTAACCCAACATGCGTTAACTTCAATTGCACTCAAGTAATCACGTTTACTTTCAACTTGTAATACGAGTGAAAAACCTGATGTGTGCAAACACCTGCGATAAACCCCTCATCGCTTATGTGTTAGCGCTAAACTCGTTATCTGGCCCTATGTGTTTAACTTCTTCAAAACAGGTAGTCAAAGTTGCCCTTTTAAAAACCTCCATTCTGCTCCTGATGAGGATATGACCAGTGAGTATGCATGTATGTGTTTCCGCTTCTTATTGCTAATTAGCTGTATCTCCTTCTGGAGTGACATTTAAGCACAATTTTTACTATGGATTTAACTTCTTTACAAGGTATAAACACACAGTAAAGTTAAGGAATTTGTTAAAAAAAATAAAACTGTCCAGCAACATAAACCATTTTATTTTCTACACCAGAAATGTACTCTTCTTCTATTCAGTATGTTAAATTGTCAGACCTACTGCAGTTTGTATGGCTTTTTATTTTGTACTACAGTTCTGGCAGGTTCAGTTTAAGTAGAATTGTTGAATGTGCACAAATTTGCTGTAGCATTAATGTTGGTCAATGTCAGCTCTGCAACTAATATTGTCGCTTATACATTCTGTTCTACCTGTTTAAGTTGCCCTTCAGAAGTCACTCTGACATTACAGATCTCACAGTGGAAAGTTCTCTCTTGACTGTTGGAATCTGAAGGTCCATTCGAACAACTGCTCAATCCTCCCAGTCGTGGATAAGCCTTGATTGGACCTAACCCACTTCGTGCTTCCAGGATAGTCTTGTGCTTGGTACCTATAAACAGTGTTATTACACTTTTAGTATTTTATTCTGGTTACAATTATACACAACTTTGCATTACAAAAATGACACTAACAAACTGCTTATAATGAAGAAAGAGAGAATTTAAACGGCATACTCCAGACTTCACAAGCTTAACCTGCACATTGACTGTTTTGTCAATGCTATAGCCCATTGATATCTGCTCCTAAATAGCCTCAGCAGAGGAAAAAAAAAGATATCAAAAGGGTGTGCCCAGAGTCTGAAACACAATGCACCTTTTGCTAACAAAATTAAAATTTAAATATTTGTAAAACATTTATTTTTTTATGCAGAAATATATTATGCATATATAACGATACTGGGCCAGATTACATGTGGAGCTCTAAATATTGCTTTAATGAAAGTTTCCATAGGTTCCTATGGGAGCCTCGTTCTGATGCTGTCAGAGACGGCATCAGAACTTCATTGCCAGTGATGGCAGCAAATATAAATATATATGCTGATATACATATATATTTACTGGGAACACACAGTTCCCAATTGACCGCAAAGGCCATATTTAGTGCCGTTTGTTTTCTAACATCCCACTCCCACCAACGTTAACCCCAAAATACTGCACAGTGCAGTCATTTTATTAAAAAATAAAGATGCTGCCATCTTTATTTTTTAATAAACTACACTAGACAGTATTTTGGGGCCATTTGGGGCAGATTTATAAAATTAACCAGAGATCTGATATCTGGTTAATTTTATAAGCGCTAATTGCTACCGCAAGCTTGCAGTAGCAATAACCAGTCACTTGTAATGTCCCGTTTGCTGACACGCAATCATTTAGAGCTCCACTTGTAATCTAGCCTACTGTGTTTTATATATTCCTTTAAGTCAAATATGGTCTGTTATTTTTTTTCCTGGGCATCTATATTATCTGTCTATAATGTATCAATGTTCCAGGTTTTAACCAAAGAATAAAGCCAGAGAAATGATAAATGATACGTATTATCCCTCACTGACAATTTGAGTCACTTTGGAGGACGATAAAGAAATGGAACATGCTAAATAAAAAATAGTAATAATACACATGGTCAATACACATCTTAACACAGGGCAAAACTCATGAAAAATCTACCATACATTGAAGCTAGCAGGAATGATAAACCAGTTAATAGTCTATCATTAATAGGATAATGTTTCAATCCCACTGCAAGATAAAGCTACATAGTTTTTAGGTGTCAGTCCGTAGTTTCCTTTTTGGTAACTCTCAAAATTGATGTCAATCAGTGTGAACCTTTGGAGTGTGAACTGATTTATATGGAAGTATAAATCAGGTCTTTTTCTACACTCTCTTTGAACCATAGAATTACTGATGAGTCTGGATCTTATTACAACAATGAAAGGAAAAGATCAACCTACTTCTGAGCAAGCACAGCCTGTAATACCTTTCTACCAAATGCTGCGTGTGCTGAAACAGACACGTTGAACTAGAACTTGGTGATAAAAGAATTAGATCACACAAAATGCCTAGCTGTTTAAACTTAAAGGGACAGTCTATACTAAGAGGCCTATGTATCAAAGGTCTTGCTGACCTGATCCGACAGTGCGGATCAGGTCCGCAAGACCTCGCTGAATGCAGAGAGCACTACGCTCTCCGTATTCAGAATTGCACCAGCAGCTCACAAGAGCTGCTGGTGCAAAGCCGCCCCCTGCAGACTCAGGGCCAATCGGCCGCCAGCAGGGAGGTGTCAATAAACCCGATCATACTCGATCGGGTTAAATTGTGGAGATTCCTGTCCGCCTTCTCAGAGCAGGTGGACAGGTTATGGAGCAGCGGTCTTTAGACCGCTGCTCCATAACTTGCGTTTCTGGCGAGTCTGAAAACTCGCCAGAAACACGGGCCCACAAGCTCCATCCGGAGCTTGATAAATGGGCCTCTAAAATTGTTGTTGTTTAAAAATATAGATAATACCTTTACTACCCATTCCCCAGCTTTGCACAACCAACATTGTTATATTAATATACTTTATAACATTTAAACCTCTAAATTTCTGCCTGTTTCTAAGCCACTAGAGACAGCCTCTTATCGCATGCTTTTTTTTTTTGCTTTTCACAACAGGAGACTGCTAGTTCATGTGGGCCATATAGATAACATTGTGAGCACACCCGAGGAGTTATTTAAGATTTAGCACAACACAGAACTAAATGCAAGTCAATAGATAATAAATACAGTCATGTGATCAGGGGGCTGTCAAAAGATGCTTAGATACAAGGTAATCACAGAAGTAAAAAGTATATTATTATAACTATGTTGGTTATGCAACCAGGGATTATCTATCTTTTAAAACAATAAAAATTATGTTGTAGACTGTCCCTTTTAATAGAAAAAAAAAAAAAAAGGCAAAACACTCCTAGGCAAAATGCAGCAGATGCTAAAAACATAAAATTTTGAGAATTTAGTTATAGTTTTTGGTCAAGAGCCTGGTTTCTCAACAGCCGGGCCGTGGCCCAGTACCGGGCCATGATAGCCCTGCTGGTGGGCCCTGACCTGTCATGCCCCCACTGCACACTCTTACCCCACTGCAAACCAGGTGCAGACTGAGACCAATCAAGGCCCCAGGAACACTGTCTCACACTGACCAAAAAGTATTAAATTGTATGCAAATGAACATGTGGGCCATATAGATAACATTGTGAGCACACCCGAGGAGTTATTTAAGATTTAGCACAACACAGAACTAAATGCAAGTCAATAGATAATAAATACAGTCATGTGATCAGGGGGCTGTCAAAAGATGCTTAGATACAAGGTAATCACAGAAGTAAAAAGTATATTATTATAACTATGTTGGTTATGCAACCAGGGATTATCTATCTTTTAAAACAATAAAAATTATGTTGTAGACTGTCCCTTTTAATAGAAAAAAAAAAAAAAAGGCAAAACACTCCTAGGCAAAATGCAGCAGATGCTAAAAACATAAAATTTTGAGAATTTAGTTATAGTTTTTGGTCAAGAGCCTGGTTTCTCAACAGCCGGGCCGTGGCCCAGTACCGGGCCATGATAGCCCTGCTGGTGGGCCCTGACCTGTCATGCCCCCACTGCACACTCTTACCCCACTGCAAACCAGGTGCAGACTGAGACCAATCAAGGCCCCAGGAACACTGTCTCACACTGACCAAAAAGTATTAAATTGTATGCAAATGAACATGGTAGCCTTCCTGCCCCCAACAGGCCCCTCATCCTCCAGAGCCAGGACCCCCAACATTAAGGGCCAGAGATAGGGCACCCAACCTCCAGGGCCAGACCCCACACTCCATGGCCCTCACAGCGACAGACCCCTGCCAGGGCCCCCACTAAACCCACACTTATTGGCTTAGTTACTGATAGGGCAACTGAAAACTCCAGCTTAAGGAATGCACCAAGATCCGTGGAGATACCATTTGTGGGCCCCCCTACTTGCTGGTCCCTCGTCGCTATTTGCCTGGCTAATCAGCCCACCCCTGCTGCTCACTATATATATATATATATATATATATATATATATATACTACTGGGCCCCGGACATGTCTAGCTAAAATTTACCGGGCCTTGAGGTCACTTTGGTTGAGAACCACTGGTCAAGAGAGTATAAACGAATTTACCCAGCCAAAGCACTTTTAGTATCTAAATCATAACCTTAGCTGAACTTGCTGGCTTCTATCTAAAAGTATTCTCCCTAGAAAATACAAACAAAACTTGGTAATCAAATAATGTTAGGAACCAAATACTGAAAGGGCATCAGAGCTTCTCATCTCTTGACCAAGAGCTACTGTATAACTAAATGCCTACCCTAGTCAGGGATATCTACACATAGTTTTTCCAAGAGTGCAGTTTTAAGATGTACAGCTATTTTTTTCTGGGTGAAGCCCAGGAGGTACACCCAGTTTTTTCTCAAAGTCCCGCACAGGTCATGAGAGATGCACCTGCGAGTGCTCCCATTATCATTTTATATAGAAAATGAGAGATAGCATTGGTTTCCTTAAATAGGCTAAATATCTCTGGTTTGGTTTAGACAAATTACTGAACGTGTTTTAAAAGACTAAATGTACGTTCTTAGTTCTCACCTTTATTATGGGCTTCCAGCTGTGACGTAGAGTTCACAGATACCTTGCACAGTGCACAATACAGCTGTTTCTTGGAATCTTCGCCATCTGTTCCACTGCTAGCGGGAGCTGAAGGTGTGGGTGATTTGGCATCATTCCCTGCAGCATCGGTTGAGGGGGGACTAGTGCTGTCACTGTTTAGGATTGAGGTCAGAGTTTCCAAGCTCTCAACAGATGGCACATCCATGTCACTGCATTGTTGATCTAATAAAAAGGAAAACACAAACTGAAGCCTTAAAAAAATTCATTTAGGAAATGGTCCAAAATAACCATCAAGATAATTATTTTGTAAATAAAAAAAAGTATTATACTGGTACAGAGACTTTTTAAATCATAATTAATAGAGGGCACATAATAAAGCTATGCACCTATGAATGGGCATTCCAGTACTAATTTAAGAATGAAAAACTGTTTTAAAAAATACATTTCCCAATCAATTTTATGCTAATTCTTCTAAAAATAAGAATATGAAATGCCATTGTGTACTTCTTTATAGCATTTAAGTCCTTTATATAAATAACTGATAGTTATCATTGCCTGATAAAAAGGAGGATAAATTATTAGCTATCCCACATTAAAAATAGCAGGAACAACTTGATCTAAATGCATTATTAATTTCAATATGCCATGAAAAATGCACTAATTTCATTCACATTAGAGTATTTGTTATTTTGCTATGTTGATGTAATAGGATGATAAACAAAACAAAAATCTGTCATATGCTATTCACATATTTTAAACATATTTTTTTGCAGAGGTTTAGTTAAAGTTGTCTAAATTATTTTTGAAAATAAATTATTAAATGCTTGTTTGTTCACAACTCTCCCCTATAGACAATGGCACTTTAGTGGTAGAAAAAGGCACGACCCATAAACATACCAACAAAAAGTATTTTTTCAATTAAAGGGACAGTCTACACCAGAATTGTTATTGTTTTAAAAGATAGATAATCCCTTTATTACCCATTCCCCAATTTTGCATAACCAACACAGTTATAATAATATACTTTTAACCTCTGTGATTATCTTGTATCTAAGCCTCTGCAAACTGCCCCTTTATTTCAGATAACTTCACGTGCACGAGTACAGTGTTATCTATATGAAATACGTGAACTAACACCCTCTAGTGGTGAAAAACTGTTAAAATGCATTCTGAAAAGAGGCGGCCTTCAACTTCAAGGTCTAAGAAATTAGCATATGAACCTCCTAGGTTAAGCTTTCAACTTAGAATACCAAGAGAACAAAGCAAAATTGGTGATAAAAGTAAATTGGAAAATAGAATCATGAAAGTTTATTTTCCCTTTAAGGATATCTGTTTAACCCCTTCGCTACCATGAACTTGCCCAAAATACTGAAGATTTTTTAGCATTTTTGCTATAACTTACTTTCTTTACCTATCAAAACTATATATATATATATACATACATATGTATAGATTTAGCAGATAACCTAAGGTGTTTATTTAGGCCCATTTTGGTTTATTTCATGCCACTGATTCACCGCCAAATGCAATCATATTAAATAAAATGTTAACTTTTTCACAAACTTTGGGTTTCTCACTGAAATTATTTACACGCATCTACTGCAGTCATAAAAAATGCCATTGTATTTTGGTAATTAGAAGGCGCTAATTGTAGCTGCGCACCACACTTCTGAAATTCTCGGATGTGAAGGGATTTATTAGTTAGCTGACTAGGGTAATAGTATTCTAGTGTAAGAATTGCCCTTGACACCTCTCTGATCCCTCCCAAACAGCTCTCTCCCCCCTCCACACACACACTCCTCACCACTATCTTAGTTTTTTTTTATAAATTCATTTAATTTGATTTAATTTATTTTCTGCAGTGTAGGATCCCCCCTTCCCCTCCAACCTCCCTGATCCATCCCAAACAGCTCTCTAACCCTTCCCCCTCCCTATAGTGTCCGCCATCTTATGCACTGGCAGCTGTCTGCCAGTACCCAATTAATAATTTTTTTTGTTTTTAATTTATTATATTTCTGCAGTGTAGGGGTCTGCTTAACCTCCCCATAATTATTATGTAGGAAACCTCCCACCCTGATTCGCCCAAAATATAATATATGCTTACCTGATAAATTATTTTCTTTCTTGGCAGTGAGAGTCCACTAATCCATTCATTATCTATGGGAAATACTTCACCTGGCCACCAGGAGCAGACAAAGACACCCCAAACAGAGCATTAAATATCACTCCCACTTCCCCTAAGATCTCAGTAGTTCAAGCCGGGGATAAGGAAAAGTAGAGAGATAAAAAGGGTAAAGAGGTGCTATAAGACTGCTGCCACTACATTATTTCAGGGTGGGTTTGTGGACTCTCACTGCCAAGATTTTTTTTTTTTTTTTTTATTAGGTAAGCATAAATTATATTATCTTTATAATGGCAGCGAGAGTCCACAAATTCATTCATTACCTATGGGAAACCAATACCCAAGCTGTGGAGTCCAAGAAAAATTGAGGAAGGGAATGCAGTCCTAAGAACTAGGCACCACCACTTGAAGAACCATTCTCCAAAAAGAGATGCCTCTGCTGAGGTAAAAACATAAAATCTGTAAAATTTCATGAAAGTATGCAATGAAGACCAATTAGCAGCCTTACATATCTGCTCACAGGAAGTCTCATTCTTGAAGGCCTAGGAAAAAGACACCTCACAAGTAGAATGTGCCTAATTCTTGATGGAGGCTGCTAACCCACTTCTATATAGGCCATGCGAATCAAACTTCTGAGCCAGAAAGATAGGGTAACAGCTGTGGCTTTCTGGCACTTGCGCTTACCAGAATACAGGATAAGCATGGAAGATGATTGACGAAAATCCTTGGTAGCATGAAGATAGAACTTTAAAGCTCTAACAACATTCATATTATGTAACAGCCTCTCCTTAGAGGAAAAAGGATTAGGACAAAGAGACGGAACAACAATTTCTTGATTGATATTGTGAGTTGAGACAGCCTTAGACAAAAACCCCATCTGTGTCCGAAGTACAGCCTTATCCAAATAGAACACCAGATAAGGCGGGTCACACTGGAGGGCAGACAATTATGACACTCTACGAGCAGATGAAATAGCTAACAGAAACAACACTTTCCAAGTTAGTAACATAAAATCAATAGAATGAATACGTTCAAACTGAGCCTTTTGAAGAACTAAATATTAAGGCTCGATGGAGGACCATTCTGCAGAAACTGAAGAATATGTGGAGTCTTCATCTTGTGCCAAGGGAACCTGCGTTCCGCACACCAAGACAGATAAGCCCTCCACACCTTATGGTAAATACGTCTGGTAACCGGTTTACGTGCCTGAACCAGAGTTTAGATCACCGCCTCAGAGAATCCTATCTGGGTCAAAACTATGCATTCAATCTCTATATAGTCAGCCTCAGAGAATCTAGATTTTGATAGAAAAACTGACCTTGAGCCTCAGAGGCAGCCTCCATGGAGGAGCAGATGACATTCTCACAAGATCTGCATACCCAGTCCTGCGTGGCCACGCAGGAGCTAACAGAATTGTAGAAATTCCCTCCTTTTTGATTCAAACTACTACTCGAGGGAGCAGAACAATTGGTTGAAAAATATACACTAAATTGAAAAGCCAAGGAAACACTAAGGCATCTACCAACTCCACGAAGATCTCTCAATCTCAATCCATATCTCAGTAGTTTGGCATTGAGATGGAAAGCCATCAGATCTATCTCCAGGCACCCCCACCTGGAGGTGATCTCGCAAAACATCTCCTTGTTTAGCAACCATTCCCCGGAGTGCAGAGTCTGTCTGCTCAGAAAATCTGCTTCCCAATTGTGAATGTAGATGGCTTATATTTGGCATTGGTATGTCTCTGCCCATTGAAGGATACAAGAAACCTCCCACATCACCAGAGACCTGCGAGTTCTGCCCTGGTGATTGACATAGGCCACCGTAGTGATGTTGTCCGATTGAAATAGAATAAAAGGGATGGAACACAACTCGGGCCATGACTGAAGAACATTGAAGATGGCCCTCTGTTCCAGAACATTGATTGGAATGATCACAGGTTGCCAGGTTCTCTGAGATCTCAGAGAACCCCACACAACACCCCAGCATGTCATGCTCATAGGAAGCACATGCCCTGGAGAACTGGTTCCTGAGATAGCCACCAGGAAAGATACCCTCTCGTTTCTGGATCCAGAGATATCTCCCTAGACAGGTCTAAATGATTCCAGTTCCATTGCTTGAGCATACATAATTGTAGAAATATCGGATGGAAGTGAGCAAAAGGAATTGCGTCTGAAGCCACCACCATAAAACCTACCACCTCCATGCATTGAATGTTCAAAGGCAGAGGAGTGGATTGAAGCAGACGGCAGTCAGCCTGAAGCTTCACCCTGAGCTGATCCATTAGATAAATATGCATTTAATGACAGACTCTTTGATGATCCCCAGGAAATATACTCTAGTGTTGGGCGTGAGAGAACTCTTTTCCAGATTAAATTTCCAGCTTTGCGTCTGAAGATACCAGAGTAACTTCTCTGTGTGAGATGTAGCTAAATGTAAAGATAGCGCCTGAACCAAGATGTCTTCCAGGTATGGCGCTACAGCAATGCCCTGTAGTCTGACTATGGAAAGAAGGGCCCCCAGAACCTTTGTAAAGCTGTAGCTAGACCAAAGGGAAGAAATGATAAGGCTTGTCCAGGAAAGCAAAACTTAGGTACTGGAAATGATCTCTGTGAATTGGAATGTGAAGATATGCATCCTATAGTGGTCATGAATTGAACCTCCTATACGAGAGGAAGAATGAACCTGATGGTCTCCATCAGGGCCGCCATCAAGGGGTGACAGGGGTGACTACTGTCAGGGGCCCAATGAGCCAGGGGGGCCCCTTGAGTCAAGAACTAAAAAAAAAAAAAACATTTTTTTTTTTTTTTTTTTTACATTTTGGCAGCCACCAGTGGGTACTACAGCAGAGTGATAATTGAGCATGGGAAATGTTATTACAAGGAGTAAAGTATTAGCATTTGAGAGGATTTCTTAGTGTGCACTAAACCACTATGCGCAGTGTGAGACAGACTTGGCACTTTGTACAGTGTGTGCCTGAGTCAGACGGCAGATCACTTTCATTTGCAGAGGAGGTAGGACTTACTTAGCAAATGTTTTTTATTTCTTTGTGCAATTTTGGATTGTAACTTCAGTGTGGTAGTAGTTGTTTGGTGGGGCTAGGGGTCCATAAAAACAATTTTTTTTTTAGCAGCAGTGTATTTATGATTATTTGACAATGCTGAAGAAATTCTATATTTAAAACCATGCAGAAATGTTTCCTCCTCAATACACAAATGGTAGATGCCCTTTTGGCAGATATGCATTATATATATATATATATATATATATATATATATATATATATATATAAAACATTCCAGTTTACTGCCCCTTTATGCAAGGACTTTCCAGATGCAAGGAGGCATTTTATCTAAGATTTTTACATCTGCATAAAATTTTATACTCTTAGACTAAGATTGCTCAGTGTTTGAACAGTTTTAAGTTAACTTGTCTCATTTCAGTTTACACTACAGATGACTTAATTTTGAAATACATACCAACAAGCCTAAATCCTGCATTTAACCAGATCTAATGGTATGAGTACCACAGCTTATGGTCCCACCAAGACCATATAGAGTACAGCAATTTCAAAATCCATAAGTACAGCTGACAGCTGGGAAAATGTGTACACTATATTTGAAGTGGTGCTCTTGGTTGGGGAAAATGGGGACAAAACAAACAAACATATGTCAACCTTTTAAAGGTACTTTTCTTCATCTATCCATCTACCCAGCTCATTAATGTACAATTTTGAATTCACAGAATTATTTTTGTTTGCACATTTACAAATATGATTCTTTAAAAAGTGATCTCTTAATTTCTAAAAAATATTTTTATCATGCATGTCACACACTGTTGATTTAGGTGATGCAAGGTGCATAAATGTTTCCTCCTGTGGGTGTTTCTGTGGGTGTCTGTGTTTATGTCTTTGTGCTTTGGTTTGTGTCTCTATGAGTGTGTATGTATTTTTTATCTGTGGGTCTCTCTGTGGGGGTGGGGTGTATGTCTTTGAGCTTTTTCTGTGGGTGTCTCTGTGAGGGTGTGTGTATGTTTGTCTTTGTGTATTTTCTCTGGATGCCTCTGTGAGGGTGGGTGTGTATGTCTGTGTTTTCTGTGGATGTCTCTGTGAGGGTGTGTGTGGGTATGTATGTATGTATGTCTGTGTTTTCTGTGGATGTCTCTGTGAGGGTGTGTGTTTTATGTGGGTGTCTCTGTGAGGGTGTGTGTATGTCTTTGTGTGTTTTCTGTGGATGTCTCAGTGAGAGTGTGTGTATGTATGTCTTTCTGTGTTTTTTATGTGGTTGTCTCTCTGTGTGTATGTCTTTCTGTGTGTTCTGTGGGTGTCTCTGTGTGTGGGTGTATGTCTTTGTGTGTTTTCTGAGGCTGTCTCTGTTGGTGTTTCCTTGGGTGTATGTGCAAGTTTGAGTTTGTGTGTGTGTGTCCATTGTCTGTTCCTTTTTAGGACATTTTGACCTTACTACTAATTATTCACATCTTTCTACAGACTTTGAGACTAACAAGACCTTTCCGGAAGTAATCAATCCACCATTTAACCTTTAAATTATTGTTTAGGCAGTTCAGGGCCCTTCCTTTCAGCCACTGCATGCTGTTGTCATAATTTAGTTGTCATTTTCCTTTACAAAAAGATAATCAGAACTCCATATTTTGTTTTCTAAATCTCCTTTTTTTTATTTACAAAACTATAGTTTACCTCATTACTTGTCAGGTCAATGTAAACAAGTGCTAAGTGTCTGTTTGGGTGTCTGTGTCTGAGTGTGTTTCTTTGCGTGTCTGCTAGAGTGTCTATATGTGAATCCTTATGTGTGAGTTTGTTTGTGTGTTTCAGTGTATGAGTGTGTCTGTGTGTGTGTATGTTACTACCTTTACAACATTTCCAAGTTTAAATAGACAATTAAGAATAAAGTGCATATACGTTTTAGTCACTTGGTCAAAAATTGCACATGTCAAAGGAGGGGGGGGGCCCTGATCAATGGATGAGTCAGGGGCCCCAAAATTCCTAGTGGCGGCCCTGGTCTCCATCTTGAAGGAAGGTAACCTTAAAGGGACAAGAAACCCAAAAAAATTTCTTTCATGATTCAGATAGAGAATAACATTTTAAACAATTTTCTTATTTACTTTTATTATCTAATTTGTTTCATTCTCTTGGTATCATTTGATAAAGGAGCAGCAATGCACTAATGGTTTCTAAGTGAACACATTGGTGAGCCAATCACAATCTATATAAATCTGCAGCCACCAATCAACAGCAAGAACCTAGGTTATCTGCTGCTACTGAGCTTGCCTAGATAAATCTTTTGGCAAAGGATAACAAGAGAAGGAAGCAAATCAAATGATAGAAGTAAATTGGAAAGTTGTTTAAATGTATTCTCTGTCTAAATCATGAATGAAAATTTTTGGGTTTATGTCCCTTTAAGCATTTGCTGAGGCACTTCAAGTCTAAGATGGGATGAAAAGTTTCCTCTTTTTTGAGAACAATAAATAAATTTTAATAGAATCCTTCCCTCCTCTCTGCCTGAGGCATGGGGACAACAAATCACAGAGATATTAGATCGTCTACACAGCTTAGGAAAGCTGTTCATTTTTTCCGGCTTTCCCAAGATTGTTGAAAGGAGGAACCTGCCACTTGGAGGAGAAGATTGGAAACCAATTTTGTATCCCTGAGATATAATGTCCAGAACCCAAGGGACTTGGATGGACTGGGCCCAAACTTCCTGAGTAGAGATCATCTTCTCCCTTATTGACTTGAGACAGGCTGTTTGTTCTTGTTCCATACCTAAATTTTGGCTTCCAAGTACTCCTGGCTGCTCCTTGTTCTGACAAACGTAGCAAAAACGTCCTATAGGACGTTCCTTTGCTCTAGATTTCTTATCCTGAGGTACAAAAGTGCCCTTATTGCCAGTGACAGTAGAAATAATGGAATCCAGATTCTCCCTTAAAGGCCAAAGACAGTAACCTAGACTTGGAAACCATGTCTGCTGACCAAGACTTTAGCCAGAGAGCCCTCCTGGCTAGCAAAACGAATCTAGAGGTCTTGGCCTTGATTATGGCATCACAGATGAAAGAATTTGCTGTTTTTAGGGCATGAAGACGGTTTTGGATATCCTCCAAAGGAGATTCTACCGAAATCAGATCAGATAAAGTATCACACAAAAAGGTGGCAGCCCCAGCCACTGCAGAAATACCTACTGCAGGTTGGAAAAGCAAACCACTGTGAAGGAAGATCTTTCTCAGATAACCCTCGGGCATCCTATCCATTAAAAGATGTGCTATCCTCCAGAGGGATAGTAGTGCGTTTAGCCAGGGTGGAAATGGCACTGTCTACCTTAGGGTCAGTATTTCATATTTCAAAATGGCTATCCGGTACAGGAAACATTCTCTTAAAGCTTGGAGAAGCTTGTTTATGATGTCTGCCACCAATGAAGGTACTGATTAACAATTCAGGGGTTTTCAACTTAAGCTTAAACTCAATGTCTAATTTATGTACCTGTTAAGCCACTGAGGGTTTAGACTCAGGTAGACCTAATGTACTTAAAACCTCTTTAACCCTTTGAGTGCTAAGCACTTTCCCACCTGGGTGCTAATATTTGTTAAGGGTTTTTTTTTTTTTTTTTTTTTTTAACAATTTATTTTTAAACTTTTTTTTTTTTTTTTTTTTTCGGACCCCCAAGACTTACACTGTTGGAAAGGTTAGGCGATTACCTTTCCAATGGTGGGTCTTTTGGGTCTGTAGCTGCTTAGATGCCCCCTGCTCCTATACTTAACATTGTTAAGTATAAATAAAGTTGTGCGGTGACGTCATCACGTTATTGCGCGTGACGTCACCGCGCAAAACGGAAAACCCCGGCGATGCCTGTCACTCTACATGATCGCCGGTGTAGGAGCGGGAGGGAGCCCCCAGATCTCCCTCAAGGTGGGAGAGTGCTAGTGACGGCTCTGAGCCGTCATTAGCACCAGAGTGGGAAACTCTGTGACGGCTCAGAGCCGTCATTAGCACTCAAAGGGTTAAGTAAGTATCTTAAATGCTCAATTTTAAATCTAAACGTAATAGCCTCAGATTCTCTAGAGGAGTCAGAGGATGAAAGCTCTCCTTCAGAGCTAGCCAAGGAGTCATCAACATCAGAAGGTTGTATATGGCTGACTACTGCAGCTCCCATGGAACTACTGGTCTAGTGCTTAACCTTCTTCCTTTTTCCAGCAATTGGTATAGCACTCAGGGCAGTAAAAACCGCAGATTTTAACTGGGCGGCAAAATCATATGGAAAAGTTCCAACCCTTAAAAGTGTCTGCGTAACGGGATCACTGAGAACTGCATGTGCAGGAGTAGGGGTCACTGTTTGCAGCTGTAGAACTGGCATATCTGGGCATACAGTGGTCTGCAAATCCGCAGAAACGTCCTGAGGTAGAGAATTGTGGCAGGGATACTGCAGACATCAGAATACCAGGTCCCCCTGAATGAGACTGAGACTGTAGAACAGATGTAAGACGTGAGCTGCACAATTGCACTGGGACACACACAGCATAAGACTCGCATAGCATACATTTATTCACATAAAATAAAGGAGAAGAACCGATCTCCATCTGACTAAGTTCCAGATTAGAATCATCCATACTGAATATAAAATGGCTACAGGATATAACCATGATGGTGCACACAATAAATTAATTAACAATACCGTGAGTCTCAAGTATTCTCAACCAAATGTCTCACCCTCAACAAACTACAATGGGTAGACGCTCAATTTTAGGCGCCTAACCACCTCCATATATCAGGCGAGACTCCAGTGCCACTGCTCCGCTCTGAAGCTTTTGTGCACTGACTGTGATGCGGAAATGGCACCCAAAACTGCCTGTGGCGTGAACATTTCGACACGCCCACCACCGCAGGCCCTGTGTTTAGGGAAAGGGCTTTAGTATAGCACTAGTAAAGAGTCTATATCCGTGTCATCGGACACAATATGAGGTAGTCTGGGCATTAAGTTCATCTTGTGGGGACCGAAGAGTGAGCGTGTGCCTTTTGGGGCGTGAAGACGACAAACCGCAGAGCTCCACATCAGCTGGCCTTAGCGTTCACCAGTCAGACAAGTCTATAGCTCTGACGTGCCACTCTAAAACTACCCCTATCTGAGGTCTCATCAAGTCCCAGAATTGCCATAACAAAGTGTGCATAATAAAGGAGTTTGTTTTTAACCCCTTACTGTCCCTGGGTCTGTAAAAAAAAAAAAAAAATCTGGACCATAAAAAAAGTTTGTCTCTATTAGGCAGTAAGCCATTAGAGAGGACATTGTATACAATCAGGACTTAAGCCTATTCTGGCTGGAGAATCCTGAAACACAAAAGGAAATCAGTGTTAATAACGCCATGTACCTGAAAAGGGAGGATAGCATGGTTAAGCTAAAAGAGGCATAGGAACTTCCCTGTGACTTCCAGTAGCAAGCACATACCAAAACTCTATTAAGAGTATTACATGGCTTTCAACAACAACTGATGCAGTGAACAAGTGTGGTCGTCCCGCATGAAACGCGTCTGCTGTTGCTGCCTTTGGCAGGGGCGGACTGAGACCAATCAGGGCCCACGGGCAAAAATTAGGGAAGGGCCCCCACTGTCTCACACTGACCCAAATGTATTCAAATGTATGTAAATGTACATAGTAGCGTAGCCTCCCTACCCTACCCCTACTAGGCCCCCAACCTCCAGGGCTAGGACCTCCAACATCAAGGGACAGAGAAAGGGCCCCGAACCTCCGGGGCCAGACCCCCACTCCATGGCCCTCACAGTGACAGACACCCAACAGGGCTCCCCCACACTCTAGGGCCCACAGAGCAAAAAACCCCACATCCAGGCACAAGAGCCCCACTCTGGGGCCAGGGCCCCCACTAAACCCACTACTTAGTTACTGATAGGGCAGCTGTCAGCACCAGCTTATGCAGCACACCAGGACTCATGGAGATTCTATCTGTGGGCTCCCTGACATGCTGGGCCCTCGGTCCAGGTCCTATTTGCCCGGCTGATCAGTCCGCCGCTGGCCTTTGGTCATCTCTTTTTCTTAGATGACTTTGTTACTGTTACTTTTTGTTTTTATAGTGCACCAATACATTTGATTTATTTTTGAAGCATCCTGGCTTTAGACTTTGTGTTTAGGGACTTACGGTGATCAGGAACCTTTCTACTCATTCACTTTCCCCTGATCTCTTTTGAAGGAAACAATCTATTGAGAGCATTAAAATCCAGAAACTTCAGCAGAGCACCTCTCTCTGCCTACCTCAAAAGAACTGCTGGGAGGGTAGGGGAAGTGGGAGGCATATTTAATGCTCTTTTTGCGGTGTCTTTGCTTCCTCCTGGTGGCTAGCTGAAGTATTTCCCATAGGTAATTAATGAATTTGTGGACTCTAACTGCCATTAGAAAGAAATAACAAACGTTGGTCATGCTCATTTTAAAAAAACTATAATGTTTGTCGATTTGTCCTTTGCCCCTTGAGTCGTCACGTCTCCCGTTACCCACTATCACACAAGAACCCCCCCCCCCCATTTGACATTTAAAATCCCCAAATAACAAACACAACAATTTGTCTTGGTATAAAATAGACTGCAGTTTCTTTATTGAATTAAAATTTTTAAACACAACCATATAAATAATTATCAAAATTATCAACTACAACATATAATACGTAACCAACCAGTCATGCTAGTCCAACTTCCCCATTCAGCTTCTTTCTAGTAACACCTGAAGAAATATCTGGACACAAGAATAAACCTTGCTCTGTCTGTTAACACCATTTTAACCACCTTGCTCTAACCCCGTGCTCCCATAGTTACAGCACATGCTCTTCCACCCTGTAATAGCAACAATGGCCATACTCATGATGCACAAACAGAAGGCGGACTAGCACCCCCTACTTCTAAACTGTGACAATACAAAATGCCCTATGCAAAAGTCAAAAACAAAGAAAAGGACAGGCGGGAGGGAGATGCTGTCACAACTTACTTTCTTTTATCATGTTACCTGCTTTCTCTCCGCTTATTCCCTTACATATTCACCTTAAAACTCCACCCCTATAACCTACTCCAACCAACCAGGGCCTCCCTTCCTCCTAGGGTCAAAGGCCCCTCCCGCTACACCTTGCTCCATGTCCGGGGCCATATTTCCCTCTGTTGTATGTAACATGAAATTAATATTTAATACCATTAAGTATAAATCTTTGGAAATCTGTATACAATGTAGTAATCTCATATTTCACTTTTGAATAGTTGAACTGAAATGATTGTTCTACAGACATTTCTGAATTAAATGTAACATTTCTTCTGTTGTTCAAATGTAAAGTAACAGACAAACATCCCTACTTATGTTTCAACACGTATGTAAATACTTCCATGAAACTCAGATGCAATACTTAAAAAGCTTGTGGAGTTAAAAAAAGAACTTTGCAGATGTTGAGGGAGATTTGTAGGGAGGGGATGCTTTATTCTTATTTAAATCTCACATTATTTGACTTAAGTGATTGCTGAGTCCTTGAATTAGAATAAGCCGTTATGGAGCTTTTCTTAAAATAGTTTTGCAGCATTGCTTTGAAAGATACATATTGGGGCTGTGAGGAAATGTCTTCCATACACCAGAGGTGTTCTGCAGAGGGAGCAATAATGTTTATTGTGGTTGCTATGTGACTAAATAATTCTGTTTGGAAGGGTTCTTGGCTGGGATGCTGGGTGTGTGTCTGTGTATTTTATGAGATAGACTCTAAGCACTCTGCTTGGCAAAATCCAACATTCTGAGTCCTGTTTCTAACACAGTTTGTGTAAGCATGAAAGTGAGTGTATGAATGAGAGTCCATGCAAGCAGGTACACATGGGGATTGGAAATGCCTATTAGTTTAGGGCACACATGCAAAATTCAAAGCAAACCTACAAGATGGAGGTTGTATGATGTGGGAGCAAATATTCTGTGTCAATACTAGTGGGTAAGATGTACAGACCTAGCTCTAGTAATACAAGCAGGATAATGCACATTACCCTTTATATGTAACTCAGTCCCTTCTATACCGATTAGCATGTAAAGGAAATGAAAATCTAAAGATTGTATTACAAAATAAAATCCTTAGGGGCCGATTTACCAAGGCCAGAATGCAGCTGTTTACGTGCGAGTTTTCAGGCTTGCCGGAAACAAGACTGCTGCTCCTTAACTCGTCTGCAACCTCTGAGGCGGCGGACAGCAATCAGCCCGATCAGATATGATCATGTTGATTGACACCCCCTGCTAGGGAGAAATGGTTGTGCAATGATAAATGCCGATAGCATATGCTGTCGGCTTTTATAGATTTGCGGCAGACATGATCCTCTACAGCGGATCATGTCCGTTCGCACATTGTTAAATCGGCCCCTTAGAGTTTTGTTTCAGTTAGTCACAGGTGCCAATTTACCATTGTGACAGATCATATCTGCCGCACATCAATAAATGCCGACAGCATATGCTGTCAGCATTTATCATTGCACAAGCATTTCTATTGAAATACTTGTGCAATGCCGCCCCCCTGCAGATTCGCAGGGGCTGTCAATCAAACCGATCGTATCCGATCAGGAGGATTGCTGTCCGTCGCCTCAGAGGTGGCAGACGAGTTAAGGAGCAGCGATCTTAAGACTGCTGCTTCTTAACTCCTGTTTCCGGCAAAACAGCTCCATACGGCTGAATACGGGGCTTGATAAATCAGTCCCATAGACTGAACTACCAGCCATAGGATGCACTACTACTAGACAGATTCAATTGTTTATCTAATTCACCTATAAATAGAACAATGTCCTAAGAGTAGATTATTTAAAGGGGCATATTACTTAAAATGGTGTATATAAAAGAGTTACATAGCTTTAGCCAGCACAGGACTGCGCTGCATTAAGTTGAACGGTGCAATTGGGAGTACTGTGATTAGACAGCAAGCTAAGAAGATGGATATAAATTAATGCTCAAAAGGCTTTTGGCTGCATAAAAGTAGAATTTGAAATAGTTTTTTAAAGGTACAGCTGTCCACCAAAATACGGGACAACCTGTGGGTGTAGAGTTGCATCAGACAATGGGGGGTAGTTATCAAGCCGTCTACTTTTCTGGATTCGCCGGCCGAATACGCCCGCCTAAGCTCGCCTACCTTCGCCGCCGCGGACCTGAAAAAATACGCCTAAGTTATCAAATAAAGCTGTCAAAAAGCCGCGGGGCGATGAGCAGCGGACTGTGACAGTTATCACTCATCCGATCTCGCTGCTCTTCGGCTTTTTCCCAGCTTTATTGCTAGCCTGTCACTAAGCACTCACACTAAACTACACTGTTCTACCCCCTATACCGGCGCCCCCGGAGCCTCCCGCAACTCAATAAAGTTACTAACCCCTAAACCGCCGCTCCTAGACCCTGCCGCAACTCTTATAAATGTATTAACCCCTAAACCGCCGCTCCCGGACACTGCTGCCACCTATATTATACCTAGTAACCCCTATCCTGCCCCCCCTACACCGTTGCCCTCTATAATAAAGTTATTAACCCCTATCCTGCTGATCCCGCACCTCTCTGCAACTAAATAAATAGTTTAACCCCTAAACCGCTGCTCCCTGAACCCGCCGCAACCTATATTAAACCTATTAACCCCTATCCTGCCCCCCCTACACCGTCGCCACCTATAATAAATGTATTAACCCCTAATCTGCCTCCCCTACAACGTCGCCCCCCTATAATAAATTTATTAACCCCTATCCTGCCCCCCACTACGCCGCCACCACTGTAATAAAATTATTAACCCCTAAACCTAAGTCTAACCCTAACCCTAACGCACCCCTAACTTAAATATTAATTAAATAAATCTAAATAATATTTTTATTATTAACTAAATTAATCCTATTTAAAACTAAATACTTACCTATAAAATAAACCCTAATATAGCTACAATATAAATAATAATTATATTCTAGCTATCTTAGGATTTATTTTTATTTTACAGGTACCTTTCAATTTATTTTAACTAGGTACAATAGCTATTAAATAGTTATTAACTATTTAATAGCTTACCTAGCTAAAATAAACTGAAATTTACCTGCAAAATAAATCCTAGCCTAAGTTACAATTACACCTAACACTACACTATACTTTAATAAATTATTCCTATTTAAAGCTAAATACTTACCTGTAAAATAAACCCTAAGATAGCTACAATATAATTAATAATTATATTGTAGCTATCTTAGGATTTATATTTATTTTACAGGTAACTTTGTATTTATTTTAGCTAGTTAGAATAGATATTAAATAGTTATTAACTATTTAATAACTACCTAGCTAAAAGAAATACAAAATTACCTGTAAAATAAATCCTAACCTAAGTTACAATTAAACCTAATACTACACTATCATTAAATTAATTAAATAAACTACCTACAAATAACTACAATTAAATACAATTACATAAACTAACTAAAGTACAAAAAAAAAAAAAGCTAAGTTACAAAAAATAAAAAAATAAGTTACAAACATGTTAAAAATATTACAACAATTTTAAGCTACTTACACCTAATCTAAGCCCCCTAATAAAATAACAAACCCCCCCAAAATAAAAAAATGCCCTACCCTATTCTAAATTAAATAAAGTTCAAAGCTCTTTTACCTTACCATCCCTTAAAAGGGCCATTTGTGGGGACATGCCCCAAAAAGTACAGCTCTTTTGCCAGTAAAAGAAAAATACAACCCCCCCCAACATTAAAACCCACCACCCACATACCCCTAATCTAACCCAAACCCCCCTTACAAAAACCTAACCCTAATCCCCTGAAGATCATCCTACCTTGTCTTCACTCAGCCGAGCAGCGATGGAACCGAAGTGGACATCCGGAGTGGAAGAAGTTAATCCTCCAAGCGGCGCTGAAGAAATCTTCCATCCGATGAAGTCATCATCCAGGCGGCGCTGAAGAAAAGTCTTCGATCCGGCCGATGTCATCTTCAAAGAGGCGCTGAAGAGGTCTTCTATCCGGGCGATGTCATCTTAAAAGCCGGGTCTTGAATCTTCCTCCCGCCGACGCGGAACCTCCTTCTTCACCGATGGACTACGACGAATGAAGGCTCCTTTAAGGGACGTCATCCAAGATGGCGTCCCCTCAATTCCGATTGGCTGATAGGATTCTATCAGCCAATCGGAATTAAGGTAGGAAAAATCTGATTGGCTGATGGAATCAGCCAATCAGATTGAGCTCGCATTCTATTGGCTGTTCCGATCAGCCAATAGAATGCGAGCTCAATCTGATTGGCTGATTCCATCAGCCAATCGGATTGAACTTGATTCTGATTGGCTGATTCCATCAGCCAATCAGAATTTTCCTACCTTAATTCCGATTGGCTGATAGAATCCTATCAGCCAATCAGAATTGAGGGGACGCCATCTTGGATGACGTCCCTTAAAGGAGCCTTCATTCGTCGTAGTCCGTCGGTGAAGAAGGAGGTTCCGCGTCGGCGGGAGGAAGATTCAAGACCCGGCTTGGAAGATGACATCGCCCGGATAGAAGACCTCTTCAGCGCCTCTTTGAAGATGACATCGGCCGGATCGAAGACTTTTCTTCAGCGCCGCCTGGATGATGACTTCATCGGATGGAAGATTTCTTCAGCGCCGCTTGGAGGATTAACTTCTTCCGCTCCGGATGTCCACTTCGGTTCCATCGCTGCTCGGCTGAGTGAAGACAAGGTAGGATGATCTTCAGGGGATTAGTGTTAGGTTTTTGTAAGGGGGGTTTGGGTTAGATTAGGGGTATGTGGGTGTTGGGTTTTAATGTTGGGGGGGGTTGTATTTTTCTTTTACAGGCAAAAGAGCTGTACTTTTTGGGGCATGCCCCAACAAATGGCCCTTTTAAGGGCTGGTAAGGTAAAAGAGCTTTGAACTTTATTTAATTTAGAATAGGGTAGGGCATTTTTTTATTTTGGGGGGGTTTGTTATTTTATTAGGGGGCTTAGATTAGGTGTAAGTAGCTTAAAATTGTTGTAATATTTTTAACATGTTTGTAACTTATTTTTTTATTTTTTGTAACTTAGCTTTTTTTTTTGTACTTTAGTTAGTTTATGCAATTGTATTTAATTGTAGTTATTTGTAGGTAGTTTATTTAATTAATATAATGATAGTGTAGTATTAGGTTTAATTGTAACTTAGGTTAGGATTTATTTTACAGGTAATTTTGTATTTCTTTTAGCTAGGTAGTTATTAAATAGTTAATAACTATTTAATAACTATTCTAACTAGCTAAAATAAATACAAAGTTACCTGTAAAATAAATATAAATCCTAAGATAGCTACAATGTAATTATTAATTATATTGTAGCTATCTTAGGGTTTATTTTACAGGTAAGTATTTAGTTTTAAATAGGAATGATTTATTAAAGTATAGTGTAGTGTTAGGTGTAATTGTAACTTAGGTTAGGATTTATTTTACAGGTAAATTTCAGTTTATTTTAGCTAGGTAAGCTATTAAATAGTTAATAACTATTTAATAGCTATTGTACCTAGTTAAAATAAATTGAAAGTTGCCTGTAAAATAAAAATAAATCCTAAAATAGCTATAATATAATTATTAATTACATTGTAGCTATATTAGGGTTTATTTTATAGGTAAGTATTTAGTTTTAAATAGGATTAATTTAGTTAATAATAAAAATATTATTTATATTTATTTAATTAATATTTAAGTTAGGGGGGCGTTAGGGTTAGTGTTAGACTTAGGTTTAGGGGTTAATAATTTTATTACAGTGGCGGCGGCGTAGTGGGGGGCAGGATAGGGGTTAATAAAATTATTATAGGTGGCGACGGTGTAGGGGGGGCAGATTAGGGGTTAATAAATTTATTATAGGTGGCGACGGGTTCAGGGAGCGGCGGTTTAGGGGTTAATACATTTATTATAGTTGCGGTGGGCTCCGGGAGCGGCGGTTTAGGGGGTAATAACTTTATTTAGTTGCGGCGGTGTAGGGGAGGACAGATTAGTGGTGTTTAGACTCGGGGTATATGTTAGGGTGTTAGGTGCAGACAGCTCCCATAGGAATGAATGGGATGTCTAGCAGCAGCGAACTTGTACTTTCGCTATGGTCAGACTCCCATTGATTCCTATGGGATCCGCCGCCTCCAGGGGTGGCGGTTTGAAAACCAGGTACGCTGGGCCGTAAAAGTGCCGAGCGTACCTGCTAGTCATTTGATAACTAGCAAAAG
The DNA here is from genome assembly GCF_027579735.1 of Bombina bombina. Lineage (NCBI taxonomy): Eukaryota > Metazoa > Chordata > Amphibia > Anura > Bombinatoridae > Bombina > Bombina bombina. The sequence continues at coordinate 1,048,633,598 of NC_069501.1, read as the reverse complement.
TAGTGAGAATGTTCCGCACTTGTGTAACATCTGGAGTGACGTAAGAATCGATCTGTGTCGGACTGAGTCCGGCGGATCGAAGCTTACGTCACAAAATTCTACTTTTGCCGGTCTCGAGCCTTTGATAACTAAGGCGTATCAGCCTCGCCACAAATACGCTGTGGAATTCCAGCGTATTTGAGGTTGACGGCTTGATAACTAGGCCCCAATATCTGACGCAAAGGAGATGTTTTCAGTCAGAATAGTCCCACATCTCTTAGAGAAGGTTTTTTATAAGCTATTTTTAAACTAGTATTGAATTATTGCCTTAGGAAGGACGAATTGATACTTATACTCCCAGTGTGATTGTGAAATAAAGGCATGTTCTGGATTAACACCAAGATTTTATAAACAGCTTGCAAAGCAGATGTGAAAGGCAGAGAGTGAACACAGATCAGCGCTGCTTTATCACCTCTTCTATGTCAGCCTGGACATACTCTGCCCTCTGCAGTCATCATTTGCACCTTGCTAACCTCACACTGAAAGAATTTTACAATATTCTAATCCATGAGAATATGCCTTTCAAGTAGATTTTTGAATGGTTTTTGAATTAACAGTGTTGACTTGTATTTTCAGTGTTAAAGGGACATGGAAATCAAAATGAAAGAGACCTTCTAGTGTAAAATGACATGCTTATTTGCTAGAGCTGGACAGATAGCTCAGCATGCTAAGGCACTGTGACTGAGCTCTGTAGCAACCCAAGGGTTGCAGGTTTGATCCCCGGTGAGGACCACTCAGCCTTTCATCCTTCCGAAGTTGATAAAATGAGCAGCGTCTTGAGACCCTTATGGATGATTAGCCGTGCTTTACAAGTACCCAATACAATACATTACCATGTTTTCCAGGACAGGGAGTTAAGGGGGTCACTGGCCCACAGGTGTTTGGTAGAAGTAGGCACAAATGGAGGGGGAGGGGAACAGTGGTTGTGCCATGGGAGGGGTTGGGCAAAATTAAGTGTGTTATAAGTGGATCCAGAGCAGTTTTGCCCTGATAAGAAAAGCTGCATGAGAAACAGCAGACAGATCTCTCAATCCTGTGACAATCAGGGGTGGCACTCACATGTAGATGCTAATTACAGGTTTGGATCTAAAGTGCTAGTGTCTCTATAGTGTGACTTTAATTATGTGTAAATGCAAAAATTCCATGCTCTAAACCAGGGTTCTTCAAACTTTTTCTTCCAAGACCCAGTGCCAAGATACCACATACCTTTGTGACCCAATTTTTATACTTGGTCTGAAAATTTCTTAAGAAATAAACAACATGATAGCTGCAATTTTTGGCAAAGAGACTAAAATATGTGCATGTGCTATTCCTGATTGTAGTCAAATTTGAAAGCATTGTAAAACGTAATAACACACACACTCTCATACAACACACACACCACACACTCATACAACACACACAAACAATCATACAACACACACAAACACACTCTCATACAACACACATTTACATGTAACACACATACCAAATGCACTCTAATACAACACACACATTTTCATATAACACGCACTTTCTCTTACAACACACACACACACTTTCCTATAACACACACACACACTACACACACTCTCATATAACACACACACCACACACTCATACAACACAACACACTCTCATACAACACACACCCCACACATAAGACACACACAGCACACACACAATCTCATACAATACACCACACACATTCCTACAACACACACACACACCAGTCGCGACCCAGTACACACAGTGTTGTGACCCAGTAATGGGTCCTGACCCGTGGTTTGAAGTACCCTGCTCTAAACCATTAGAAAACATAACTATTGCATTAGAACATCCCATTTAACTTTCATGATTCATATTCCAATTTACTTCTATTATCAAGATTACCTCATGGTCTCTTTGTAGAAACTTCCTTTCACTGAGACCATACTGAGATATTAGTTAGGTTTTAACCAACAATAGCTGCATTTCATAACATAAATAAATTGCAATGATTGCTTCTTACTTACTTAGAAAAGTTACATTTTTACTTCTATGTCCCTTTAAAGATTTTGCAGATGTTTAGTTTAGTAGATGTTAACAATCGTTTCCTGAGAACTTGAGAATCTTCCACACAGTTTCATAAGCGATTCTGGAATTCCACCCTCCTTCTCTTGTGTGACCAATTGCGTGAGAGAATGCCCTATCATGTTCAGAGCGTGTTCTGATAACTGTTGCTTCTTACATTGCGGTAAACAGGCAATGGTTTAAAAGAAGCATACACTTCTTCATATATTGAGCCCTAGAGATCAAACCATACTAATCATACTTATAAACTATGAAACATATTTGAACATAACTTAGCTTTTGGTAATTGGGTGTTTATTATTGTGATGAAGTCAGTAGACATTTAAAATAATGGCCTTGATCATAATTTATTGGCGATTTGTTCCCAAAAGTCTTTTTGCTTTCCGACCAAATTGGGAGCCAGGTTTCTTGAGTAATCGCAATGCTATATTATTTTGTTTATTATCACAATAAAATAATTTGCAACTGAAAAGCTCTCATAAAGGACTTTTTGTGTGTTAAGTACAGCTTTTCGAAATAAAAACTGTGAGGTCTCCTGAAACTGACACATACAATAGCCCATTCACACCTCTTAAGGTTACAAGAATGCTCTATTCATGTAACCCCCTTTGTTCACAATGCAAGGAAAATAAAATACTTATTTTCATGTGTGACATTAACCTATTGTCATATGACATCCTCAATACTCAGTAAGTATCCATATGAATGCTATATGTATCTTGGTATGATGAACATACTTCTATAGTCACTTCAGGACACCAACATCTACAAATGGCTTGATTTTATAATTCATTTGTAATATTTGATTGTAAGTCTAATTCACACTGTCGACATTGTCACTAACATTATTGATGTTATCAAAATCGTGTTTTTAAAGGAGAACGCTTATTCGTGACTTTAATAGTTAACAATTGCAATCTGTTGCCATTCGCACCACTGCTAACTCATCTAAATTAACCTTTTATGTTGTTAGAATGAGCAGACTGTGCACTCTTTTACTATCTCTATATAGTCATTTTGCAACTTCCTCAAGTATTGTTTTAAACAAAGTGTATTTCCATTGTTTGTTACTTTTCCATTTTGGTGTCAACTGAAAACAAAATGATGACTACAGGTTGCTATGGTAAACATTTACAATATTTTCTTTTTACTGGATTTTAACATTCTTTAAATAGTAAATTGTGGCCCAACTGCCTTGCTACATTTGCTCTTCCTAAAACACCCTTAGAGATTGTCCCTTATTGAATTGGAAGACTGCATTTTAAAGTGTGTATGCCTAAATTACTAAATCCATGGTCACGAATGTTCGTTTCAGATTACAAGTTTACTAGGCAGGAGTTTTTTTGCATAGAAACTCATATTTATTATTGTGCAAGCGGACATGATCCGATAATGCCGATCATGTCCGATGCACATAGATAAATGCCGACAGCATGCGCTCTCTGCATTTATCATTGCACCAGCAGTTCTGGTGAACTGCTTGTGCAATACCGCCCCCTGCAGATTTGCGGCCAATCGGCCGCTAGCAGGGGGTGTCAATCAACCCAACCGTTTTCGATCGGGTTGCTTCCTGACGATTTCTGTCCGCCGCCTCAGACCAGGCTCGCCGGAAACACGGAGCTTGATAAATATGCCCCATAGTCACCATTTTGTTTTCAGTTTTTAGCTCTGCATTCTGGGAGGTATACAGGTATCTGCCTGCACAGCTTATGCATGATAAAAAGTAATTGGTATCTGGCCTTTTACTGATCACAGGAAACACCTAGTGCACAAAATCCATCAAGGTTTTGAAGTGTTATATCTTTTGACTGCTCTGGATTTGCAAAATGTTACTAATAAAATTACAACCTAAAATGATAGATGTTTGTGGTATTAAAGCAGCAGTAAAATCAAATTTCAGAAAGAACATGCGATTTTAAACAACTTTCCAATTTAAAACTTACTTTGTTCTCTTGTTACTCTTTTTAAAAAAACATAGTTGGTAGGCTCAGGAGCAGCTATGTAGTACAGGGCGCAAGCTGTGGATTAGTAGCTGTACTTATATGCCTCTTGTCATTGGCTCACCCTAAGGGGTAGATTTATCAAGCAGCGGATGCTGCAATCTACCCCCAAAGTTTCAGGTCTGCCTGAAACTTAAGTTAAGAAGCAGCAGTCGTAAGGTGGCGGACCGATCGGGATGATTCACACCCCCTGCTAGCGGCCCATTTTGCCGCGAATGTACAGGGGACGGCATTGCACAAGGATTTCACCAGAAATGCTTGTGCAATGATAAATGCCGACATTGTATGCTGTCGGCATTTATCAATGTCGGGCGGACATGATTCGCTGCTCATGTCCGTCCGGAATTTAATAAATCTATCCCTATGTGTTCAGCTAACTCCCAGTAGTGTATTGTTACTCCTTCAACGAAGGATACTAAGAGAAAAAGTAAATTCATACATAGAAGTAACTGTAAAGCTGTTAAAAATTGTATGCTCTATCTGAATCATGAAAACAAAATGTTGGTTTTTGTGTCCCTTTAGCTGATTTTGTTTGATGCATATATAAAAAAAAAAGCTTTAATGCCCATTTAAGCTTTCTTAGAGCAAGTAGTATATATCTTTGTAAATATAACCCTTATGTTGTATATGTATTTTACTACAACATGATATAGAATCTGCTTTAGTCAAGAATGTATCTTTTGTGTTGTTTTATGAGGAGTGTAACTAGATACTGTGTGTAATACAAAACACAGTGCCGCAGCTGTAAGGAGAGGTTGGCTGCCAGGAACAGCGGTGATGTGTAGTGCAGGAATGAGATGTAGTGACAAAACTATGTAAATGTGGGGAGGGGGCAGTCTATAAAAGTGTTATTTATTACTACTGTAGTGTAGCGTTACCAGGTCACACAGTGTAAAGCTCTGTAAGGAAGAGGTATTATAAAGGTTAGAGGGGTATGTGTAGGGGGCAGGATGTTCTGTGTTTAAAAGTTCATACACTGAGTGGGAGGAGCGGTAGAAAAAGTGAATGACAATAGCAGAGATTTGTTTGCAGCGTTCAGCGACTGAGACTGGGATAGTGCAAGAGAGAGAAAAAGAATGCTCAAAAACAAATAAACAAGAAAATGAAAGGATCCTGGAAAGGCACAGAATAGACACAGCACAAATCCCTTGGCCCTGCACATCACCCAGATGTGCACATGCTGACAGAAATTAACTGCTTCATAGAACACGTTTTGCCTACTCTGAAAAAGCAGTTTTTAATCCTAAAAAAAACAGGTTTGATGTGTTTCCATGCAATGTGCAAGGAATGGGATCATATTCCTCTCTGTAATAGTGGCATGGCTTGCCTCATTAGCAACAGTATTTTGCAAGAAACTGCTATAAAAGAGCAGCACAAAACATTTAGACAGCCTTTACAGTTTTCTACAAATTAAAGAAACAGTTGTCAAAGATCTGTGGGTGGAAAAAGGTTTATAATAGAAATGAGATGTTTCTCCTTAGAGTTCAAAGTTTTAGTCATAGAGCTCAAATGGTTGAATAGTTGTGCTTTAAATTTGGCACAGAGATAAACCTTTTGGTAGCGTAAGTGAAGCCTAGTAGTTCTAGATATTTCTTTTAAACACAATGAAATTGCTTTATTCTTGTGCATGCATTTTATTAAAAAATGGCTGTTATTTTGCTCATACACAGTAGGCAGTTTGACAGCTGGTAGACCTGTTTCAGTAAACTATGTCAGACTACATTATGCTGAACATCATCAGGTTTGAGTTATCTGCAAGATGACAGTAAAAACAAATAGCATATTATATTAGAGTTTCTGCTCAGTAATACAAAAAAACATTTTTCTTGACCTGCATTAGCAATCATAAGAAACAGCTCAGAATTAAAACTTAGAGAATGCAGTTTAAATATTAATGATATAGGTTAAAGGCCAGGAGCAATGTTGAGGTTTAACTACAATTTGAAAATACTTCTTAAAGGGCTATTTGCACAAAGCCAAAAGAATACTTTAAGCAGGGGCAGAACTACCATTGGTGCAGCAGGTGCAGTGCTGGGGGCCCATTGTATTTGTTCTATACATAGGAGTGTGCAGAATGTGTACAATCCTAATGCAAGGGCACCTTCTATTAGTGCAGGTTGCATATCTATCCTCAAAATGATTATACAGATTGCATGTATATTATTACTATTGCTTACTACTGAGTAAACTCTTGGGGGTCCCAAAAAACATATTTGCACCAGTGCCCTTTGTTGAGTAGGTCCACTACTGACTTTAAGAATAGCTGCTAGTTTATATGCCAAGTAGCACAGGCTTGATACACAAAGGTCAGATGCTACAGGCTTGATACGCTAAGGTCAGATGCTACAGGCTTGATAAACAAAGGTCAGATGATACAGGCTTTATACACAAAGGTCAGATGCTACAGGCTTGATGTAAAGAGGTCAGATGCTACAGGCTTGATGTAAAGAGGTCCGATGCTACAAGCTTGATGTAAAAAGTTTAGATGCTACAGGCTTGATGTAAAGAGGTCAGATGCTTTAGGCTTGATGTAAAGAGGTCAGAAGCTACAGGCTTGATGTAAAGAGGTCAGAAGCAACAGGCTTGATGTACAGAGGTCAGATGCTACAGGCTTGATGTAAAGAGGTCAGATGCTACAGGCTTGATGTAAAGAGGTCAGACTCTACAGGCTTGATGTAAAGAGGTCCGATGCTACAGGCTTGATGTAAAAAGGTCAGAAGCTACAGGCTTGATGTACAGAGGTCAGATACTACAGGCTTGATGTAAAGAGGTCAGAAGCTACAGGCTTGATGTAAAGAGGTCAGATGCTACAGGCTTGATGTTAAGAGGTCAGTAGCTACAGGCTTGATGTAAAGAGGTCAGACTCTACAGGCTTGATGTAAAGAAGTCAGATGCTACAGGCTTGATGTAAAGAGGTCCGATGCTACAGGCTTGATGTAAAGAGGTCAGATGCTACAGGCTTGATGTAAAGAGGTCAGAAGCTACAGGCTTGATGTAAAGAGGTCCGATGCTACAAGCTTGATGTAAAAAGGTTAGATGCTACAGGCTTGATGTAAAGAGGTCAGATGCTACAGGCTTGATGTAAAGAGGTCAGAAGCTACAGGCTTGATGTAAAGAGGTCAGACTCTACAGGCTTGGTGTAAAGAAGTCAGATGCTACAGGCTTGATGTAAAGAGGTCCGATGCTACAGGCTTGATATAAAGAGGTCAGATGCTACAGGCTTGATGTAAAGAGGCCCGATGCTACAGGCTTGATGTAAAGAGGTCAGAAGCTACAGGCTTGATGTAAAGAGGTCAGATGCTTTAGGTTTGATGTAAAGAGGTCAGAAGCTACAGGCTTGATGTAAAGAGGTCAGAAGCAACAGGCTTGATGTACAGAGGTCAGATGCTACAGGCTTGATGTAAAGAGGTCAGATGCTACAGGCTTGATGTAAAGAGGTCAGACTCTACAGGCTTGATGTAAGAGGTCCGATGCTACAGGCTTGATGTAAAGAGGTCAGAAGCTACAGGCTTGATGTACAGAGGTCAGATACTACAGGCTTGATGTAAAGAGGTCAGAAGCTACAGGCTTGATGTAAAGAGGTCAGATGCTACAGGCTTGATGTTAAGAGGTCAGAAGCTACAGGCTTGATGTAAAGAGGTCAGACTCTACAGGCTTGATGTAAAGAAGTCAGATGCTACAGGCTTGATGTAAAGAGGTCCGATGCTACAGGCTTGATATAAAGAGTTCAGAAGCTACAGGCTTGATGTAAAGAGGTCCGATGCTACAGGCTTGATGTAAAGAGGTCAGAAGCTACAGGCTTGATGTACAGAGGTCAGATACTACAGGCTTGATGTAAAGAGGTCATAAGCTACAGGCTTGATGTAAAGAGGTCAGATGCTACAGGCTTGATATTATGAGGTCAGAAGCTACAGGCTTGATGTAAAGAGGTCAGACTCTACAGGCTTCATGTAAAGAAGTCAGATGCTACAGGCTTGATGTAAAGAGGTCCGATGCTACAGGCTTGATGTAAAGAGTTCAGAAGCTACAGGCTTGATGTAAAGAGGTCCGATGCTATAAGCTTGATGTAAAAAGGTTAGATGCTACAGGCTTGATGTAAAGAGATCAGATGCTTTAGGCTTGATGTAAAGAGGTCAGATCCTACAGGCTTGATGTACAGAGGTCAGATACTGCAGGCTTGATGTAAAGAGGTCAGAAGCTACAGGCTTGATCTAAAGAGGTCAGAAGCTAAAGGCTTGATGTAAAGAGGTCAGACTCTACAGGCTTCATGTAAAGAAGTCAGATGCTACAGGCTTGATGTAAAGAGGTCCGATGCTACAGGCTTGATGTAAAGAGGTCAGATGCTACAGGCTTGATGTAAAGAGTTCAGAAGCTACAGGCTTGATGTAAAGAGGTCCAATGCTACAAGCTTGATGTAAAAAGGTTAGATGCTACAGGCTTGATGTAAAGAGGTCAGATGCTTTAGGCTTGATGTAAAGAGGTCAGATGCTACAGGCTTGATGTACAGAGGTCAGATACTACAGGCTTGATGTAAAGAGGTCAGAAACTACAGGCTTGATCTAAAGAGGTCAGAAACTAAAGGCTTGATGTAAAGAGGTCAGACTCTACAGGCTTGATATAAAGAAGTCAGATGCTACAGGCTTGATGTAAAGAGGTCCGATGCTACAGGCTTGATGTAAAGAGGTCAGAAGCTACAGGCTTGATGTACAGAGGTTAGATGCTACAGGCTTGATGTAAAAAGGTCAGATGCTACAGGCTTGAGGATTAGGCTTGTGAAGACTGTTATGTGCACTATGAGTTTTTAGAATTGAAAAATTCTTATTTTGCAAACTTGTTAGATAACAGGAAAATGGGGCAAAACGTTGTTTTATTTCACATAACTAAATAATTTATATATTCAAATCTTCACATGTTTACTAGCCCTTTAAGGAAGGAATGCAGAACAGAGGTCCTTAACTGGGACTGTTATGTATTTGTACAGTGTCTGGGGATATATATATATATATATATATATATATATACATACATACATATTGTCAGGAAATAGGTGAGTGACATTATGTAATATACAGTATATATATATATATATATATATATTTACATACATACATATATTATGTAGAGAAATAATTAATTTGTATGTGAAAATCTCGCTAATGTAAGTTGCATTAAATTCTGAAATCAAAATTTAACCCAATCCAGTTGCCAGTTGAATACACATAGGTTATCTGAAAAACACAATCAAAAAGAAGACAGTTGTCGCAAATGAAATGAGGTCACTTCAAATAAACTTTTGATCACAGCCTGTAAATGTGTAATAAGATTTCCTATTAGATAACCTGAACCCCTGTAGTCAGAGAGACCGGAAGTTTGCAGTTTGAGATACATTTCCAGGATGGCCAGAAAATATAAATGGCTATCATCTAAGTGTTATATTATTTTATACTGAGTTAAATATACAAAACCCTAGAATCCTTGTTTGAGTTAAAGGTATCTAAGAAAGTCTTTTGTGTATTTTGAAAGCATAAGAATTAAAATTTTAAGTTTAATTTATATCCATAATTGGCAGATATATGCAAAATATACTCAGCATTAGGTGAATGTATCAATATGTATATGGATCTGGGAGATGTGTCTAGCGCCTAATATACCTTTAATATGAAGGGAAATTAATATATAACTGTATATTTAAAATGTATAACATCTTTTTTGTTTTTCAGACATCTAATATACAAATGAGGTTCTAAATATGACTGGTATATAAATGCCTATGTAATTTGTGTGTGAATAATATCATATGTTTTTATACACTCAGCATTGGAGATGTACTAGATATGAAATTATATGATTCTATCAAAATCAAATAATAGTATAACTAATTATCAGCTGATATACAAATAAAGTCAAATATAAATATATCTATATTATTATATCAGATAGGTATATTCATTATTACGTGTATTACACAAATATATATATATATATATCAAAATAACAAGAGTATTGCATTGAGCAATGATACTTTTTTTATTGGACTAACTATACATTTATAAGATGACAAGCTTTCGGAAGAGTTCCTTCCTTTATCAAGTCTGAAGCAATACTTGCTTCAGACTTGATAAAGGAAGGAACTCTTCCGAAAGCTTGTCATCTTATAAATGTATAGTTAGTCCAATAAAAAAAGTATCATTGCTCAATGCAATACTCTTGTTATTTTGATATCTAAATCTCTGGACTAACATGGCTACTCCAATCAACGTATATATATATATATATAATAGATATAGAATACCCCATGTCTAGTCTTAAAATGTGCATGCTCAGTTAAATTAAATAGTCACATATATGTTGACCAGATAGTTTATTAATACTAGTGAATGATAAGTATATTAAATATACGTTTTAAAAATATATAAGGGAATATATTTTCCCTGTAGCTAAAAAATGGAACTACACTCCAGTTGCCTGTTGCCCCCTCCGGTATTTATCCAATATGAATATTGCAGCCAAAGGTATTCAATTGGGAAATTGAATAACCAGTGGATTAGCCAATGAAAGCTAAGGGTGTAATTAGAGATTTTTCCATTGAGTGATTTAGAATTAAAGGTGTAGTCAGTCACAGACAAAAAGACTATGCAAAGAAAGGTAGAGACACAAAAACACACTTTGGTTTGGGGCCTGACTTGGAATAACTCTCTGTTGGAAAGAGAAAAATACCTCTGTGTTTGTGATACCCTGTTTGCAAAAATACCTTCATGTATGACTTTGGAAAACTCTGATTGAAAAAGCAGAACTCTCATATTGGTTACTGATAATGTATTAAGCGTTTTGACGTTTTAAAGCAAAGATATTCTTTATTGCTGTAGTTTAAAGTGAAGGTAAAGTTTCTTTCATTTCAAGACATAATTGCATTATTTACTGCTAACATAAGTTAATCGCTAAGTTGGTTTTTTTTTAAATATTTTTTTTATAGCTTTTTTATCAATATATAAAACTCCCACTGTTATGATGCCTGACTCCTCCCAACTACTATTTCCTGCTTTCCTTGTCTGACGTATAGATATACGTCTGTATAAGCGCATTCACGAGGCTCAGTGAAACTGCCGGCATCGCGTCAATCGGCGATTTGCCGATTGGACAAATTGTGCAAACTCTTTATAATCAATATTCCCCAAAAACACTGTCATAAGGGGCGAGTTGTTCACAGAATCCTCAACTCACCACCGGGATTCCATAAAAGCAGATAAACCAAAATCACACCCAGAGATCAGACGGAAACATACAATTATTACACACTTCGGAACGCTGCACCACTCAACATTAGGGCCACCAGAAGTTGCAGCTTCTAAATAACATAGTGTGTTGTCCGTATTAGAGGCGGCCGTAAGAACTCTCTCTCGTAATATGGGAATCCAGATCTAAAAAGGAGCACGCATGCGCGAAACAGAAGCGTGCGTGTACTCAGAAATGAAGAAATAAAGAGTAGCGCATTCGCATATCATCAAGTCGGCAGATGACGTGGAGTGACGGCCGCCTAACAGCCAGAATTTCAAGTGGCTGATAGAAAAACGTGATCAAGAGCAAAAAAAAAAACAAAAAAAACACAGGTTGATTTTGCGGAGTCAAAACAGTGAGTTAAAACGGCGATTTCTTTTTTTCAAATAATTTTTAAAATAAATCATGAATGAAAGTCATATTAATTTTGATCTAAGATTAATATTTGAGATAGACATCAAGGTAACTTTACCTTCACTTTAATTGAAGCTGGTATTTAAAGAGGTATTTTATAGTTGCAATCTAGTATTAAATAGACCAGTGTTTCATATATTAAATACACTAGCGCTAAGTCAATTATTATTGAGAAAAGGGTCAAGCATTAGTATTTATAAATTTGATTGAGTTACTGTGATATATTAAAAAAATTAATTTATTATTGTGGTTAAATCTCTGGTCAATTATTTTAAGTATTATAAGACTATTTTGGGCCAAATAGTTTAATTATCTTTTTCTGGAAGTTCTATTAGATTTATTGAGATTTGGTAAGATTTGTGTTGAAATATTGGGTTATATTGTCATCTAAGCATTGTTAAGTTAGTAGTCCATATTTTGGTATTGGACTAAGTGTTGCTGGTTAAATACAAATTGTTCTTGTAAAATTCATGTGGGATATTTGTTAAGTGATTCATTTGGAGTTAAGTATTTTGTCCATTCATGGGATAATAGACAACATCTATTGAATAGTAATTAATCTAAATATCTCTATAGCCTGCTTTACATTTTAATATTGTATTGATAAATTGATAGCTATAACTGGTCATAGGCGATATTCAGTTATTACATAAGTATAATCAACATGTATATAAAGATTAACTGATCAGAATTTAGGAATATTTTATATTGAGATTAAATATTAATTTTTAATAATAATAATATTGTTGTCAAATTTATAGATATCTCAATAGCTATATTTTGGGGTACACTACAGAGATTTAACATCTTACTGGACTGTATTGGCAAAATTCTGCTATATTAATTGTAGATATCGCTGACAATAATTTTATACTGCTATTAATTATTAATATTCATAATTACAATACGTGACACGTTGGTAGCAATTGCTGCTGATAAATACACCAACATTACTGGAGGACACTCCAGAGACATATTATTATCATCAGGTATTTGTAGAGCACCAACAGATTTCGCAGCGCTGATATCAACTATATATATATATATATATATATATATATATATATATATATATATACACACACACGCATGCACACATACATATACATGTCTAAATATGTGTATGTATATTTGTGTGCATAAACACTTGTATTTATGCACACTATATATAAAGGTATATATATATTACAAAAAATCAATCAGAGATATATATATATATATATATATATATTTAAAAATAAAAGAACATTTTCTTCTATGTGAAGAACATTGGAATGTAAAATATTCCTAAATCACGTCAGCTATAGCGCACTTGGTTAAACGCGTTAGCATGTGAGCGATGGGTGTTTGTTTTTTTCTTAACTTCGCAGCTCCATTGTTGTCTATGGGGAAAAGAAGTTGGTCGTGATATCTGAGGACCAAAAGATAGCGCACATTGGCTTTTGCTTTTGCGCAAACAGTTTACTTTCAACTTGTAATATGCTTGCTAACCTGCGCGCATTAAAAGTTTACTTCTGTCTGTGTTTGTGCACAAGCAAAAACACCTAAATAGTGTGCCATTTGTAATATGGCCCCTAGTAAATTAATTTTACCTTCAAACTCCATTACAGAGAGCAAGATTTCTTGTGATATTCTACATATATTGTTATTTGCAGAGTTTTTTTCTTCAGTTTATAAGATGTAAATATGACTGCACTAAAGTTTAGAAGCCACTGACTTTAACGTAGTAAAAGTTGAAACCAAAGACAAAGCCATACTGGCTGCGAATGGCTGAAGTCCCTACAGGCTCAACACTGTAATCTCCTGGATAGTCCTCTGGCAACCTGACAGTCTCCTGGATTTGCTTGTAGTTCTCTCATTATGCGGAAAGCTTAAAGAAATTATCTAGGTGAAATTTCTTATTATCATTTGCAGGGATGGTAAACACCTAGAGACTGTAATATAAAATGTCTACTTATGCATAATAAACCAACAATATAATATTGTTATTTATTTTGCCCCCATTTCATGTCATTTACTGCTTGAAAAGTGGGTATTAAAAGTATCAGTACTGGAAACAGACACTCCAGACTCCCCAAGGCTAATCCGGTTACATATCTGTCTATAATTGGTTTCATCTGAGGTTCTCAGGTTGCAAAATGCAAAACTATTCTTCAGTTTTTGCTAACTAACGGCTAGATTTAGAGTTCTGCGGCCAAAGGGGTGCGTTAGCTACGCGTGTATTTCCCCCCCCCCGCACCTTTTAAATACCGCTGGTATTTAGAGTTCACAGAAGGGCTGCGTTAAGCTCCAAAAAGGGAGCGTAGAGCATAATTTACCGCCACTGCAACTCTAAATACCAGCGGTGCTTACGGACGCGGCCAGCTTCAAAAACGTGCTCGTGCACGATTCCCCCATAGGAAACAATGGGGCAGTTTGAGCTGAAAAAAAAACTAACACCTGCAAAAAAGCAGCGTTCAGCTCCTAACGCAGCCCCATTGTTTCCTATGGGGAAACACTTCCTAAGTCTGCACCTAACACCCTAACATGAACCCCGAGTCTAAACACCCCTAACCTTACACTTATTAACCCCTAATCTGCCGCCCCCGCTATTGCTGACCCCTGCATATTATTTTTAACACCTAATCTGCCGCTCCGTACACCACCGCAACCTACATTAAAGCTATGTACCCCTAATCTGCTGCCCCTAACACCGCCGACCCCTATATTATATTTATTAACCCCTAATCTGCCGCCCCAACGTCGCCGCCACCTACCTACAATTATTAACCCCTAATCTGCCGACCGGACCTCACCGCTACTATAATAAAGTTATTAACCCCTAATCCGCCTCACTCCCGCCTCAAAAACCCTATAATAAATAGTATTAACCCCTAATCTGCCCTCCCTAACATTGCCGACACCTAACTTCAAGTATTAACCCCTAATCTGCCGACCGGACCTCGCCGCTACTCTAATAAATGTATTAACACCTAAAGCTAAGTCTAACCCTAACACTAACACCCCCCTAAGTTAAATATAATTTTATTCTAACGAAATAAATTCAATCTTATTAAATAAATGATTCCTATTTAAAGCTAAATACTTACCTGTAAAATAAATCCTAATATAGCTACAATATAAATAATAATTATATTGTAGCTATTTTAGGATTTATATTTATTTTACAGGCAACTTTGTATTTATTTTAACCAGGTACAATAGCTATTAAATAGTTAATAACTATTTAATAGTTACCTAGTTAAAATAAATACAAAATTACCTGTAAAATAAATCCTAAGTTACAATTAAACCTAACACTACACTATCATTAAATAAATTAAATAAATTAAATACAAATACCTACAAATAAATACACTAACTAAAGTACAAAAAATAAAAAAAGAACTAAGTTACAAAAAATAAAAAAATAATTTACAAACATTATAAAAAGATTACAACAATTTTAAGCTAATTACACCTACTCTAAGCCCCCTAATAAAATAACAAAGCCCCCCCAAAATAATAAAATTCCCTACCCTATTCTACATTTAAAAGATACCAGCTCTATTACCTTACCAGCCCTTAAAAGGGCCTTTTGCAGGGGCATGCCCCAAAGAATTCTGCTCTTTTGCCTGTAAAATAAAAATACAACCCCCCCCAACATTAAAACCCACCACGCACATACCCCTACTCTAACCCACCCAAACCCCCCTTAAAAAAACCTAACACTACCCCCCTGAAGATCTTCCTACCTTGAGTCGTCTTCACTCAGCCGAGCCGAATTCTTCATCCAAGCGGGGGCTGAAGAGGTCCATCATCCGGCTGAAGTCTTCATCCAAGCGGGGGCTGAAGAGGTCCATCATCCGGCTGAAGTCTTCATCCAAGGGGGGGGCTGAAGAGGTCTTCCATCCGGCTGAAGTCTTCTATCAAGTGGCATCTTCAGTCTTCTTTCTTCCGGCTCCATCTTCATCCCGCCGACGCGGAACATCCTTCCTCCACGACGAACTCCCCACGAATGAAGGTTCCTTTAAGGGACGTGATCCAAGATGGCGTCCCTTCAATTCCGATTGGCTGATAGGATTCTATAAGCCAATCGGAATTAAGGTAGGAAAAAGGATTGAATCAGCCAATCTGATTCAAGTTCAATCGGATTGGCTGATCCAATCAGCCAATCAGATTGAGCTTGCATTCTATTGGCTGTTCCGATCAGGTAATAGAATGCGAGCTCAATCTGATTGGCTGACTTTAAGGGACGTCATCCAAGATGGCGTCCCTTCAATTCCGATTGGCTGATAGGATTCTATCAGCCAATCGGAATTAAGGTAGGAAAAATCTGATTGGCTGATTGAATCAGCCAATCAGATTCAAGTTCAATCGGATTGGCTGATCCAATCAGCCAATCAGATTGAGCTCGCATTCTATTAGCTTGATCGGAACAGCCAATAGAATGAAAGCTCAATCTGATTGGCTGATTGGATCAGCCAATCCGATTGAACTTGAATCTGATTGGCTGATTCAATCCTTTTTCCTACCTTAATTCCGATTGGCTGATAGAATCCTATCAGCCAATCGGAATTGAAGGGACGCCATCTTGGATCACATCCCTTAAAGGAACCTTCATTCGTCGGGAGTTCGTTGTGGAAGGATGTTCCACGTCGGCGGGATGAAGATGGAGCCGGAAGAAAGAAGATTGAAGATGCCGCTTGATAGAAGACTTCAGCCGGATGGAAGACCTCTTCAGCCCCCCGCTTGGATGAAGACTTCAGCCGGATGATGGACCTCTTCAGCCCCCGCTTGGATGAAGACTTCAGCCGGATGATGGACCTCTTCAGCCCCCGCTTGGATGAAGAATTCGGCTCGGCTAAGTGAAGACGACTCAAGGTAGGAAGATCTTCAGGGGGTAGTGTTAGGTTTTTTTAAGGGGGGTTTGGGTGGGTTAGAGTAGGGGTATGTGGGTGGTGGGTTTTAATGTTGGGGGGGGGTTGTATTTTTATTTTACAGGCAAAAGAGCAGAATTCTTTGGGGCATGCCCCGCAAAAGGCCCTTTTAAGGGCTGGTAAGGTAATAGAGCTGGTATCTTTTAAATGTAGAATAGGGTAGGGAATTTTACATAGTGCTCCAGCATTCAGATGTGTATAACTGCTGTCATATAGTGCTCCAGCATTCAGATGTGTATAACTGCTGTCATATAGTGCTCCAGCATTCAGATGTGTATAACCGCTGTCATATAGTGCTCCAGCATTCAGATGTGTATAACTGCTGTCATATAGTGCTCCAGCATTCAGATGTGTATAACTGCTGTCATATAGTGCTCCAGCATTCAGATGTGTATAACTGCTGTCATATAGTGCTCCAGCATTCAGATGTGTATAACTGCTGTCATATAGTGCTCCAGCATTCAGATGTGTATAACTTCTGTCATATAGTGCTCCAGCATTCAGATGTGTATAACTGCTGTCATATAGTGCTCCAGCATTCAGATGTGTATAACTGCTGTCATATAGTGCTCCAGCATTCAGATGTGTATAACTGCTGTCATATAGTGCTCCAGCATTCAGATGTGTATAACTGCTGTCATATAGTGCTCCAGCATTCAGATGTGTATAACTGCTGTCATATAGTGCTCCAGCATTCAGATGTGTATAACTGCTGTCATATAGTGCTCCAGCATTCAGATGTGTATAACTGCTGTCATATAGTGCTCCAGTGTTCAGATGTGTATAACTGCTGTCATATAGTGCTCCAGCATTCAGATGTGTATAACTGCTGTCATATAGTGCTCCAGCATTCAGATGTGTATAACTGCTGTCATATAGTGCTCCAGCATTCAGATGTGTATAACTGCTGTCATATAGTGCTCCAGCATTCAGATGTGTATAACTGCTGTCATATAGTGCTCCAGCATTCAGATGTGTATAACTGCTGTCATATAGTGCTCCAGCATTCAGATGTGTATAACTGCTGTCATATAGTGCTTCAGTGAAGTGTATAACTTCTGCCATATAGCGACCTGGTGTTCAGAAGTGTATAATTGCTTTCATATAGTGATCCAGTGTTCAGACTGCTGCCATATAGTGCTCCAGATTTGTGTATGCTAATGGTCCTACTTACCAACTTTTCAACAAAGAAGCAAAGGAACAAAATAAATGTGCTATTTAGAACTATTCTCTAATCTTGATATATACAGTGCATAAACAAAAAAAGGAATTCATGTCCTTGTAAGGAAAACCTATGCCGCTTTACTGGAAAGAATATAAACCTTAAAAGCTCTTATGTTTCCAAGAATAAATGGAGCAGTTTTTGGACACAATAAAATAAGAATAATTTTTTAGGATATTGATTTTTTCATATGTATTACAGCTGGATAGTATTACCTGCTATGGTCCTGTAGTGCCTGGCAAGCAGCAGCACCATTGAAAGGGTTAAGGCAATAAAAATGTTTGGACACAGCACTAATTCTGCAGCACGCAAGTGCACGCATGTAGGTTCCACAGATGTAAATCTACTGGCAGATACTTTCTATGCTTTATGATGCTCTCTGGAGCTACTTATATTTAAATATACATAGATTTATACACCACTGGTGTCTCAGTGTATATAAGTATATGCTGTGTACACAACAAATATCAAGCTACTTCTATGCAAACACATTTTCCATTCTAAATACACGCTGTGGTTGCAAATCTACATAACAAAACACTCTCACACATAACTGCACCTAATCAGACACACATGCAGTGTACGGCTGAAGTTTGGACGCAGAGGGACGTGCTCCTTTTCTCGATGGGATGAAGGGCCAGTGTGAGGGGGAGGATGAGTTGTAGTTTAATGGATAAGTTTCTCATGGAAATCGTCCAACTTCTGATAAGTGGCCACAGCTGGAGAAACAATTTCACCATTAACCCTATCTTTGCTACCGGCCCAATTGAAATGATATCTTAATCAATATGTCTAAAGTTATTAGGATTGGTTTTATGTAATGCACCCCAATTATCACCGCAGTACTGACGATTCACAAATGAATTCGCAATGTAACCAGGACAAAGAGAGAGAAAAAGATCAACAAGGCGTATAACATGTAGATCCCCTAGCAACAGTACCATCATCCACCCTTTGACATATAGCTTTATGGAGACCTTTGCTTGCACATTGCAACTTATTACAGCTGCAATGCAAGGAAATAATGTGTTGTGAACATTACAAACAGCAGTAATATCCCTCTCTCTTGCAGATAGCAACTGCAGCAGACTTCCCAACTGTTCCCTGATTCTGAGCTCTATCCCTCTGAAACAGCCATATGTTCCTCTTCACAGACTTTCCCTTAGCTCCACCCAAGGAACACCCAGAAACTGCCCTGACACACCCACAGCCCACACAGAAACACCCACAATCACGCCCACTAGCCACCCATGATCCCTCCCCTCCCAACATATCTCCACCCTCAAAATGGTGATGGGCTCCTATCAACCTCCCGTGTCCCTCATTCTCAACCACAAATATTGGAAGGTATGCTGTAGCTTCCTTATTGTGGTGACAGAGATATACAAGCAACAAAAACTAAATAAATTAACATAGAACTTAAACAAACTCAACATTCTTTACCTGCCTTACTTTCAACAACTGTCTCTTTGTTTTACCCCAGAAGGCAGCACTGCTAATTGTTATGGTCGAACATGAGCATGGGTGGTATGAGTGTCCAAGGTTGCACCCATATTACATTTAATCGTGGGCTACCACCATATTGCTGGGTTTCATTGGCTGCAATTATGGTACTTAATTCATTTTTTTCTTATGATTCCATGGCTTATATAAGTATAATTATAGATTTTAACCATAGTTATATATTGTGTTTTTAAAAGAAAAATGATTGTAATGTTTCTTTAATGTCCCTTTAATTTTTTTTTAAAAAAGTACATACGCATAGACGCACATGCACACACATACATACACACATAGACACACATACACAACACACATGCATACATACACAGAGATACATATGCATACACAACACACATGCATACCCATACACACATGCATACACACACATGGGTACACATACACACATGCATACACATACATAAACATACATACATACACATGCATACACATACATACATATACATACATACGCACGTGCGCACGCACGCATACACATACATACATACACACACACATACATACATACACACATGCATACACATACACACACACACATGCATACAAATGGTTTGGAACCACCCCA
Source organism: Bombina bombina (assembly GCF_027579735.1). Taxonomy (NCBI): domain Eukaryota; kingdom Metazoa; phylum Chordata; class Amphibia; order Anura; family Bombinatoridae; genus Bombina; species Bombina bombina. The sequence goes on along the minus strand of NC_069501.1, from coordinate 1,048,613,591 downwards.
GAGCACTGTATTCCTGTACTGACAATATACATACATGGAATTTCTGTGGTCTCACTTTGGCCATGAACTCTAGAAAGGACACCTACTTACTCAATTCTGATTCCTAGTAAATGCCTCTTTCTCTTGTTAAGTGTGTTCAGTCCACGGGTCATCCATTACTTATGGGATATATTCTCCTTCCCAACAGGAAGTTGCAAGAGGATCACCCAAGCAGAGCTGCTATATAGCTCCTCCCCTCACATGTCATACCCAGTCATTCTCTTGCAACCCTCAACAAAGAAGGAGGTCGCGAGAGGAGCTGGAGTTTTTACTTATCTATTCTTCAATCAAAAGTTTGTTATTTTAAATGGCACCGGAGTGTGCTGTTTTTCTATCTCAGGCAGTATTTGGAAGAAGAAACTGCCTGCGTTTTTTTTCTATGATCTTAGCAGGCGTAACTAAGATCCACTGGCTGTTCTCGACATTCTGAGGAGTGGGGTAACTTCAGAAACTGGGAATAGCATGCGGGGTCCTCCGCAAATGAGGTATGTGCAGTACTTTATTTTCTGGGAATGGAATTGACTAAGAAAATACTGCTGTTACCGTATGATGTAAGTACAGCCTTAAATGCAGTAGTGGCAACTGGTATCAGGCTGATAAATGTATGCGCAGTCGAGTTATTTTCTAGGGACTAGAATTGACTGAGAAAATGCTGTTAAAACTGAAATAATTCTTAAGCCTTATCTGCAGTGGTAGCGACTGGTAGCAGGCTTAGTGATTACTTTGCATGACATTGGAAAATGTTGTTTTTTAATAAAACGTTTACTGGCATGTTATTCGTTTTTGTGAGGTACTTTGGTGATAAATCTCTTTGGGCATGATTTTTTCCACATGGCTAACATATTTTTCTGCATGGAAACCGTTATATCAGGGCTCCCACTGTTGTGATAGGAGTGGGAGGGACCTTGTTTTAGCGCCTTGTTGCGCAGTTAAAATTCTAGCACAGTCTTCCTGCTTCTTCCTCCTTGATCCAGGACGTATCTAGAGAGCTCAGGGGTCTGCAAAATTCATTTGTGAGGGAGGTAATCAGTCACAGCAGATCTGTGACAGTGTGCTTGACTGTGATTAAAAGCGTTAAATCTTAATTGATATCTGTTTTATCCGTTTTGGGTATTGAGGAGTTAATCATCCTTTTGCTAATGGGTACAATCCTCTGCTAATAATACACTTCTTGTTAAGAATTGTTTAATTATATCTGTATTTTTGAAGCGCTGCAGCGTTTTTTATATTGCTTGTAAACTTATTGAAAGTGATTTCCAAGCTTGCTAGTTTCATTGCTAAGTCTGTTTAAACATGTCTGATTCAGAGGAAACTGTTTGTTCATCATGTTCAAAAGCCAATGTGGAGCCCAATAGAACGATGTGTACCAATTGTATTGATATTGCTTTGAATAAAAGTCCATCTGTACCGATAAAGAAACTATCACCAGACAACGAGGGGGAAGTTATGCCGCCTAACTCTCCTCACGTGTCAGTACCTGCGTCTCCCGCTCGGGAGATGCGTAGGATTGAGACGCCAAGTACATCTAGGCCCTTACAAATCACTTTACATGATATGGCTAATGTTATGAAAGAAGTATTATATAATATGCCCGAATTAAGGGGCAAATGCGATAGCTCTGGGTTAAGGACAGAGCGCGCTGATGACACGAGAGCCATGTCTGATACTGCGTCACAATTTGCAGAACATGAGGACGGTGAGCTTCATTCTGTCGGTGACGGTTCTGATCCGGGGAGACCGGATTCAGAAATTTCAAATTTTAAATTTAAGCTTGAAAACCTCTGTGTGTTACTAGGAGAGGTATTAGCGGCTCTGAATGATTGCGACACGGTGGCAATTCCAGAGAAATTGTGTAGGTTGGATAGATACTATGCAGTACCGGTGTGTACTGACGTCTTTCCTATACCAAAAAGACTTACAGAAATTATTAGTAAGGAGTGGGATAGACCCGGTGTGCCTTTTTCCCCTCCCCCGATATTTAGAAAAATGTTCCCTATAGACGCCACCACACGAGACTTATGGCAGACGGTCCCTAAGGTGGAGGGAGCAGTTTCTACGTTAGCCAAGCATACCACTATCCCGGTGGAGAATAGCTGTGCTTTCTCAGATCCAATGGATAAAAAATTAGAGGGTTATCTTAAGAAAATGTTTGTTCAACAGGGTTTTATATTGCAGCCTCTTGCATGCATTGCGCCTGTCACGGCTGCAGCGGCATTCTGGTTTGAGTCTCTGGAAGAGGCGATTCGCACAGAGCCATTGGATGAGGCTTTGAGCAAAGTTAGAACCCTTAAGCAAGCTAATGCGTTTTTTTCAGATGCCGTAGTACATCTAACCAAACTTACGGCTAAAAATTCCGGATTCGCCATACAGGCGCGCAGAGCGCTCTGGCTTAAATCCTGGTCAGCGGATGTAACTTCCAAGTCTAAGCTACTTAACATTCCTTTCAAAGGGCAGACCTTATTCGGGCCCGGCTTGAAGGAAATTATTGCTGACATTACGGGAGGTAAGGGCCACGCCCTTCCTCAGGACAGGGCCAAACCAAAGGCCAAACAGTCTAATTTTCGTGCCTTTCGTAACTTCAAGGCAGGAGCAGCATCGACTTCCTCCGCTCCAAAACAGGAAGGAACTACTGCTCGTTACAGACAGGGTTGGAAAGGCAACCAGTCATGGAACAAGGGCAAGCAGGCCAGAAAGCCTACTCCCGCCCCTAAGACAGCATGAAGACAGGGCCCCCTATCCGGAGACAGATTTAGTGGGGGGCAGACTTTCTCTCTTCGCCCAGGCTTGGGCAAGAGATGTGCAGGATCCCTGGACGTTAAAGATTATATCTCAGGGATACCTTCTGGATTTCAAAACCTCTCCTCCACAAGGGAGGTTCCATCTTTCGAGGTTATCGACAAACCTAGTAAAGAGAGAGGCATTTCTACAATGTGTACAAGACCTCTTAATCATGGGAGTGATCCACTCAGTTCCGCGATCGGAACAGGGACAAGGATTTTACTCAAATCTATTTGTGGTTCCCAAAAAAGAGGGAACCTTCAGACCAATCTTGGACTTAAAGATCTTAAACAAATTCCTAAGGGTACCATCGTTCAAGATGGAAACCATTCGAACCATCCTACCCATGATCCAAGAGGGTCATTATATGACCACAGTGGACTTAAAGGATGCTTACCTTCATATACCGATTCACAAAGATCATTATCGGTACCTAAGGTTTGCCTTTCTAGACAGGCATTACCAGTTTGTGGCTCTTCCCTTCGGGTTAGCCACGGCCCCGAGAATTTTTACGAAGGTTCTGGGCTCACTTCTGGCGGTACTAAGACCATGAGGCATAGCGGTGACTCCGTACCTAGACGACATTCTGATACAAGCGTCAAGTTTTCAGAATGCAAAGTCTCATACAGAGATAGTTCTAGCATTTCTGAGGTCGCATGGGTGGAAAGTGAACGTGGAAAAGAGTTCTCTGTTACCACTCACAAGGGTTCCTTTTCTAGGGACTCTTATAGATTCTGTAGAGATGAAGATTTACCTGATGGAGTCCAGGTTATCAAAGATTCTCAATGCTTGCCGTGTCCTTCATTCCGTTCCAAGCCCATCAGTAGCTCAGTGCATGGAGGTAATCGGCTTAATGGTCGCGGCAATGGACATAGTGCCATTTGCGCGCCTGCATCTCAGACCGCTGCAACTATGCATGCTCAGTCAATGGAACGGGGATTACTCAGATCTGTCCCCTTTGCTAAATCTGGACCAGGAGACCAGAGATTCTCTTCTCTGGTGGTTACCGGTTCATCTGTCCAAAGGAATGACCTTTCGCAGACCAGATTGGACGATTGTAACAACGGATGCCAGCCTTCTAGGCTGGGGAGCAGTCTGGAATTCCCTGAAGGCTCAGGGATCGTGGACTCAGGAGGAGAAACTCCTTCCAATAAACATTCTAGAATTAAGAGCAATATTCAATGCTCTTCTAGCTTGGCCTCAGTTAGCAAAACTGAGGTTCATCAGATTTCAGTCGGACAATATCACGACTGTGGCTTACATCAATCATCAAGGGGGAACCAGGAGTTCCCTAGCGATGTTGGAAGTCTTGAAGATAATTCGCTGGGCAGAGTCTCACTCTTGCCACCTGTCAGCGATTTACATCCCGGGCGTAGAGAACTGGGAGGTGGATTTCCTAAGTCGCCAGACTTTTCATCCGGGAGAGTGGGAACTTCACCCGGAGGTATTTGCTCAACTGATTCGTCGTTGGGGCAAACCGGATCTGGATCTCATGGCATCTCGCCAGAACGCGAAGCTTCCTTGTTACGGATCCAGGTCCAGGGACCCGGGAGCGGTGCTGGTAGATGCATTAGCAGCCCCTTGGGTTTTCAACATAGCTTATGTGTTTCCACCATTTCCGTTGCTACCTCGACTGATTGCCAGGATCAAGCAGGAGAGGGCATCGGTAATTCTGATAGCGCCTGCGTGGCCACGCAGGACCTGGTATGCAGACCTAGTGGACATGTCGTCCTGTCCACCATGGTCTCTTCCTCTGAGGCAGGAACTTCTAATTCAGGGTCCTTTCAACCATTCAAACCTAATTTCTCTGAGGCTGACTGCCTGGAAATTGAACGCTTGATTCTATCAAAGCGTGGGTTTTTCGGATTCGGTTATTGATACATTAATACAGGCTCGGAAACCTGTGACCAGAAAAATTTACCATAAGATATGGCGTAAATATTTATATTGGTGCGAATCCAAGAGTTACTCATGGAGTAAGGTTAGGATTCCTAGGATATTGGCTTTTCTACAAGAGGGTTTAGAAAAGGGTTTATCTGCTAGTTCGCTAAAGGGACAGATTTCAGCTCTGTCTATTCTTTTACACAAACGTCTGGCAGAGAATCCAGACGTCCAGGCCTTTTGTCAGGCTTTGGCTAGAATTAAGCCTGTGTTTAAAGCTGTTGCTCCTCCGTTGAGCTTAAACTTGGTTCTTAAAGTTCTTCAGGGTGTTCCGTTTGAACCCCTTCATTCCATTGATATTAAGCTTTTATCTTGGAAAGTTTTGTTTTTGATGGCTATTTCCTCGGCTCGAAGAGTCTCTGAGTTATCTGCCTTACATTGTGATTCTCCTTATCTGATCTTTCATTCAGACAAGGTAGTACTGCGTACTAAACCTGGGTTTTTGCCTAAGGTTGTTTCTAACAGGAATATCAATCAAGAGATTGTTGTTCCATCATTATGTCCTAATCCTTCTTCTAAGAAGGAACGTCTTTTGCATAATCTAGACGTGGTCCGTGCTCTGAAGTTCTACTTACAGGCAACTAAAGATTTTAGACAAACTTCTTCTCTGTTTGTCGTTTACTCTGGACAGAGGAGAGGTCAAAAGGCTTCGGCTACCTCTCTCTCTTTTTGGCTTCGTAGCATAATACGTTTAGCCTATGAGACTGCTGGACAGCAGCCTCCTGAAAGAATTACAGCTCATTCCACTAGAGCTGTGGCTTCCACCTGGGCCTTTAAGAATGAGGCCTCTGTTGTCCCTCCCATCATCCGTGTACTTAGCTTTGGTATGGGTATCCCATAAGTAATGGATGACCCGTGGACTGAACACACTTAACAAGAGAAAACATAATTTATGCTTACCTGATAAATTTATTTCTCTTGTAGTGTGTTCAGTCCACGGCCCGCCCTGTCTTTTTAAGGCAGGTTCTAAATTTTAAAATTATAACTCCAGTCACCACTGCACCTTATAGTTTCTCCTTTCTCGTCTTGTTTCGGTCGAATGACTAGATATGACATGTGAGGGGAGGAGCTATATAGCAGCTCTGCTTGGGTGATCCTCTTGCAACTTCCTGTTGGGAAGGAGAATATATCCCATAAGTAATGGATGACCCGTGGACTGAACACACTACAAGAGAAATAAATTTATCAGGTAAGCATAAATTATGTTTTTAATGCAGTTCTCTGTGTTGTGAGAGTATGTAAGCTATAATGCTTTATGGTAAAAAAAAAATGTTGGAGAAAAAAATAGAGGGTTAAAGAATCAGCCTCACTTTAAACTTTAGGATTACATCATCCTACCTTACACATCCCCATAATGTGTTCTAATTGAAAGGTAGGGTTTTTAGTCAATTTAGTTGACTAGAAAGGTACTGTACTTGCTTGTGTTTTGTATTCAATGCATAACTATTTGTGTGTCAAACACATATATGCATGCTTTTAGGAATTAGGTTATGTCTGTTTAATATGACACATAAATCAATGACAGAGATATCAGTGTTACATTATTCTTATTGAATACCACAGGCCTTATTAAGCATTTTCAGTAACTGTAAAAATAGCAGTTAAAGTGCTGCTTATATGCTGCTTCTGGCTTTCCAATCCAACTAGGAATTGCTGGCAGATGATCTTAAAATAAAATAGCCAGACTTCAGTTTTCCGTTATTGATTTTGCACAATGTGTCATCTGTTTTATTTATATGTCTATATAATATATCTTATCAGAACATTATTTATTTACATGTTTATTTGATTACTGTAAAAAATAGAATTTACTGAATAAGTTCAGCTTTGGCACCAGGGTAATAAAACATAACTTAAGATTCATTATCAAAAGTCTTTTCCAGTTCTCCTGTCTTGGGATAAATTGTTGGATTGAGGCCTGCCTGCTTCTGTATTATTTTCTTTTTTAACTCTGTTTTGAATTTGTGTATTCCAGGGCATCCAAAGCAATTCTCACTGTTATGGATTTAACAAATGGATGTTTGAACATTTTGCTGAAATCATTTTTCTTGTTGTATGTTTGAATTTTCCAGGTGTGGCTGATACCACTGCATGGGAACAAAGGCTAAATCCTTGGGTGGATGCCATCTGATAGTGCCTCTAATTCATTAAAGTTAAGGGATTCCTAACATAGCAATACTGTAAACACTAAAGGAACAGCAAACACCTTGTAATTGCAATTTTCTTCTGCAGTCTTCCAATAGATTAACATATCAGAGTATGAACAATATTAAAACAGATTAACACTGTATTTTACAACTTTCTCTATTGTGATGAGCCAATCTGGAGTTGAGGATAGAGATGAAAGAGCTTTCCATTATCATTGCGTTAAAATCCCCATTGTGTGGCAGGAAAGATAAAATAACAAACTGCTTATTAGCGATATATATGTGGTGATATGCCGTTTCAGTTTTCAGAACTGGAAAATCCACAAATTTCAGACTTAGATTACTGGAAAATGGAGCAAAATAAGTAATGAAAGTATACTGCAAAGTTGCTTTATGATGTATAATTAAGCATTCTGTATTACAGTCTAAAATAGGTAAATGTCTCTGTAATTAAAGTACAGTATACTGAGACAATGCACATGGCTTAAAGGGACACTGCACCCAAATTTTTTCTTTCGTTATTCAGATACAGCATGAAATTTTAAGCAACTTTCTAATTTACTCCTATTATCAAATGTTCTTCATTCTCTTGGTAGCTTTATTTGAAATCCAAGAATGTAAGTTTAGATGCCGGCCCATTTTTGGTGAACAACCTGGGTTGTCCTTGCTGATTGGTGGATAAATTCATCCACCAATAAAAAAGTGCTATCCAGAGTTCTGAACCCAAAAAAAAAAGCTTAGATGCCTTTTTTTCAAATAAAGATAGCAAGAGAACGAAGAAAAATTGATAATAGGAGTAAATTAGAAAGTTGCTTAAAATTGCATGCTCTATCTGAATCACAAAAGAAAAAAATTGGGTTCAGTGTCCCTTTAACATAATCAGACTATTTTGCCATATCCTGGTATAACTGGCTTTGCTAGTAATTATCTGGATGTGGTAGGTTTATACTTAATATATAGGCCTCTATTTATCAAGGTCTGTCGGACCTGATCCGACAGTGCGGATCAGGTCCGACAGACCTCGCTGAATACGGCGAACAATACGCTCGCCGTATTCAGCATTGCAACGCTGCCCCCTGCAGACTCGCGGCCAATAGGCCGCCAGCAGGGGGTATCAATCAACCCGATCGTACTCGATCGGGTTGATTTCCGGGGATGTCTGTCTGCCTGCTCAGAGCAGGCGGACAGGTTATGAAGCAGCGGTCTTTGTGACCGCTGATTCATAACTGCTGTTTCTGGCAAGCCTGCATGCTCGCCAGAAACACGGGACATCAAGCTCCAATCGGAGCTTGATAAATGGGCCTCATAGTATAATAAACATACAGACTGTGCATCATTACAGCATGAAAATGTCATCCTTACAATTTTAAAGGGACACTAAAACGTTGATTTTATTTTATTTTTGCTTTATTGGTTCTGTAGATCATACTAATACTCATAGGCACTTTCTGTGAAGAATCATTTGATAAAAGCGTACTGGCTGATACTGAACATTAAAGAGATAGTAAAGTCCAAATTAAACTTTCATGATTTAGATAGGTCATGTAATTTCAAACAACTTTCTAATCTACTTTTATCATCAAATTTGCTTTGTTCTCTTGTTATTCTTAGTTGAAAGCTACACCTAGATAGGCTCATATGCTAATTTCTAAACCCTTAAAGACTGCCTCTTATCTAAATGCATTTGACAATTTTTCCACAGCTAGAGGGTGTTAGTTTATGTGTTTCATATAGATAACATTGTGCTCATGCACATGAAGTTATTTAAGAGTCAGCACTAATTGGCTGTAATGCAAGTCTGTCAAAAGATCTGAGATGAGGAGGCAGTCAGCAGAGGCTTAGATACAAGGTAATTACAGAGGTAAAAAGTATATTTCTATAACAGTGTTGGTTCTGCAAAACTGGGGAATGGTAAATAAAGGGATTATCTATCTGTTTAAACAATACAATTTTTTTAGTTACTATCCCTTTAAATTTCCTAAAAGTATTTACCCAAGCCTCCCTGGGAGAAAGTGGAACACGCTCAATTTTGGATTGTATTTTACAGCAATAGTCAGAAAAATAAATATTGAATGTATACTGTATTGCAATAATTTTTCACTTGCAATCATGGAACTTATATACATTGTTTAAATATCAAGTTTAATGGTCCTTTAAATATAATTCTAATATTTTTGGAGACTCTGTTTATGAGGTCATCAGGCGTGGTTGTCAAACAATTAGCAGCTCTGCAGTAATGCCCTAGGGTTACATAAGAGCCTGTATGTGCCAGGGTGGATAAAAATCAATGATTTAAAAAAAAAAAAAAAAACTTTTTTTTTTTATTTAAATCAGATTTTTGTATTTAAATAAGATTTTTATTTATTTTACATAAAATGCTATTTAATACATTATAATCCAAGTTTTATTCATTCTAAAATAAGGTTTACTTTTTAATTATGTACCATGATGCTGTATATTCATGGCTGCAATGTTTACATTTTTGGTAAATTAATTCCATTAATCCATTCACAGCCATGCTCTCTGAGACATGTCTGTAAGATTATATTGGGCAGATGTTCTATATCTAGAAGTTATTATCACAGATTCTTGGTTTTCCACTTCCCAAAACTGTGAATTTGTGTCTGCAGGGATAACATGCCTCTTCTATACAGCAAAAAAATACCTAAATCCTATTGTTTCTTTGCAAATCTATGTGCACAGAATCAACCCATTACCTAAATTTCAAGACGTTCAATGAATAGAAGATTGTTTGGAGTGTAATAGATCTGCACAGGAATCTATGGGGCCTATTTATCAAGCTCCGGTTATGAAGACCACTGCTCCATAACTTGTCCGCCTGCTCTGAGGCGGCGGACAGAAATCAACCCGATCAAATATGATCGGGTTGATTGACACCCCCTGCTAGCGGCATTGCACCAGCAGCTCACAAGAACTGCTGGTGCAATGATAAATGCTGACAGCGTATGCTGTCGGCATTTATCGATGTGCAGCGGATATGATACGCTACTTCGTATAATGCCCGCTCGCACATTGATAAATAAACCCCTATGTGTGAGAAGGAAGGGGTGAGCAGTACAAATTAAACCTATAATGCTATTGTTTAAATTAAATTAAACTTTAAATTGTTTTATGCTAATTTCTAAACCCTTAAAGACTGCCTCTTATCTAAATGCATTTGACAATTTTTCCACAGCTAGAGGGTGTTAGTTTATGTGTTTCATATAGATAACATTGTGCTCATGCACATGAAGTTATTTAAGAGTCAGCACTAATTGGCTGTAATGCAAGTCTGTCAAAAGATCTGAGATGAGGAGGCAGTCAGCAGAGGCTTAGATACAAGGTAATTACAGAGGTAAAAAGTATATTTCTATAACAGTGTTGGTTCTGCAAAACTAGGGAATGGTAAATAAAGGGATTATCTATCTGTTTAAACAATACAATTTTTTTAGTTACTATCCCTTTAAATTTCCTAAAAGTATTTACCCAAGCCTCCCTGGGAGAAAGTGGAACACGCTCAATTTTGGATTGTATTTTACAGCAATAGTCAGAAAAATAAATATTGAATGTATACTGTATTGCAATAATTTTTCACTTGCAATCATGGAACTTATATACATTGTTTAAATATCAAGTTTAATGGTCCTTTAAATATAATTCTAATATTTTTGGAGACTCTGTTTATGAGGTCATCAGGCGTGGTTGTCAAACAATTAGCAGCTCTGCAGTAATGCCCTAGGGTTACATAAGAGCCTGTATGTGCCAGGGTGGATAAAAATCAATGATTTAAAAAAAAAAAAAAAAAACTTTTTTTTTTTATTTAAATCAGATTTTTGTATTTAAATAAGATTTTTATTTATTTTACATAAAATGCTATTTAATACATTATAATCCAAGTTTTATTCATTCTAAAATAAGGTTTAGTTTTTAATTATGTACCATGATGCTGTATATTCATGGCTGCAATGTTTACATTTTTGGTAAATTAATTCCATTAATCCATTCACAGCCATGCTCTCTGAGACATGTCTGTAAGATTATATTGGGCAGATGTTCTATATCTAGAAGTTATTATCACAGATTCTTGGTTTTCCACTTCCCAAAACTGTGAATTTGTGTCTGCAGGGATAACATGCCTCTTCTATACAGCAAAAAAAATACCTAAATCCTATTGTTTCTTTGCAAATCTATGTGCACAGAATCAACCCATTACCTAAATTTCAAGACGTTCAATGAATAGAAGATTGTTTGGAGTGTAATAGATCTGCACAGGAATCTATGGGGCCTATTTATCAAGCTCCGGTTATGAAGACCACTGCTCCATAACTTGTCCGCCTGCTCTGAGGCGGCGGACAGAAATCAACCCGATCAAATATGATCGGGTTGATTGACACCCCCTGCTAGCGGCATTGCACCAGCAGCTCACAAGAACTGCTGGTGCAATGATAAATGCTGACAGCGTATGCTGTCGGCATTTATCGATGTGCAGCGGATATGATACGCTACTTCGTATAATGCCCGCTCGCACATTGATAAATAAACCCCTATGTGTGAGAAGGAAGGGGTGAGCAGTACAAATTAAACCTATAATGCTATTGTTTAAATTAAATTAAACTTTAAATTGTTATTATTGAGGTAATGATAATTTTCGAACTTCCAATAATGGTATATAACCAAATTAGTATTTTCTGTTAAAACTGTAAAACTAATTTGAAAAGTTATTATTCTAAAACTGAAACCTTTTGGTTGTAAATATTAAGATTATAAGAACCATCAATAATGAATCATTATGTAGAAAACCTTGATTTAAATCATGTCTTACTAACTAGCGATTTAAATCAAGTCTTGCTGACTAGTGATTTAAATCAAGTCTTGCTGACTAGTGATTTAAATCAAGTCTTACTGACTAGTGATTTAAATCAAGTCATACTGAATAGTAATTTAAATTTAGTTTTACTAACTAGTGATTTAAATCACGTCTTACTGACTAGTGATTTAAATCAAGTCTTACTGATTAGTGATTTAATTAAGTTTTACCGACTAGTGATTTAAATCAAGTCTTACTAACTAGTGATTTAAATCAAGTCTTACTGACTAGTGATTTAAATCAAGTCTAACTAACTAGTGATTTAAATCAAGTCTTACTGACTAGTGATTTAAATAATGTCTTACTAACTAGTGATTTAAATCAAGTCTTACTGATTAGTGATTTAATTTAAGTTTTCCTGACTAGGGATTTAAATCAAGTCTTACTGACTAGTGATTTAATTTAAGTTTTCCTGACTAGTGATCAAATCTTACTGACTAGTGATTTAAATCAAATCTTACTGACTAGTGATTTAAATCAAATCTTACTGACTAGTGATTTAAATCAAATCTTAATGACTAGTGATTTAAATCAAGTCTTACTGGCTAGTGATTAAGTAGTGATTTAAACCGTGATTAAAATCATGATTTAAATCAAATCCACCCTGGTATGTGCAGAAGCAACTCATTCTATTCTGCACTCTTAGAAATAGAATATAGGTTTAACAAGAAGAAAAAATTAATTACTATTTAAGAGCATTCTATTTTTAAAGTGTGTTTTACCCTGTGTTTAAGCCCTTCAAAGGGGATAAACACATAAAGTATCGCACCTAGCTCACCTCTGTTCTATACCTGAAAATGACTCAGCTTGTGATTGGCCAGTACATAGTATGCTGCACCTAATTGGCTCACTTGCTGTGGGCTTCATGTATTAATGGCCATGCAGACAAGGTTCTCAACTTGATAAACCTGTCGAAATGGCTTTGCGATAAACTGGCAGCGGGCTCTGTACGTCCGATGCCCCTATGTAACTTTATACGCTCAAGCGAGTGTATAATGCTGCCCCTTCAGGCCTTTCAATCAACCCGAGTGAGCGTTTCCAGGGTGGTTTCTCTCCACTAACTCAGAGTTGGCAGAGAGTGTAAGAAGCAGCATTCTAATGACAGCTGCTTCTTATATTGCGGGAAGTAGGCTAACAGGGGCTCAGCTTATTCTGCCTAATACTTGAGCCCTATGTCTTTTCATGAGCAACAATGCATTTCACCCGGGAGAACAACTTCAGCAATATGTTTAACTCCTTTGCAAATGGAAAGTGGCATTTGTTTAAAAATATAGTGCTAAAATGAAATCTAGTATTTTATTTTTAAATTACAATGTTCATTTAAGAATGCAGAAACAATTTAATATTAAAATTGCCCTCAGAGTAAAATTCCTTAAATACAAATTAAAATTATTATTATTGGGTATTATATGGATCTTGAGTGGCCATTTAGATTGAGAATTTTAGTTTATATAAAAAGAATATAAAAATTCTGTTTACTCCCTCTGCAGTTTTCTGAGAAATGCATCACATTTCTAGTTTGGATTTGGATGACTATGAAAATGTCCTTCTATCTCACTTACCTTTGCAGTCAGAATCGCTCTCGCTGACACTGGGCACAGGACTAATCATAGGCGTACTCCTATCTCCTTCTTGTCCACTGCTCCTATCTCCTTCTTGTCCACTGCTTCTTTCTCCTTCTTGTTCACTGCTTCTTTCTCCTTCTTGTCCACCTTCTTTTTGTCGAGATTTGGCATTTTCAATCCCTTTCACTCGTCGTGCGTGCCGGTTTCCTTTATAATGTGCCTCTGCCTGGTTCTGCAGGGAAACAGTACAAGAGATTAACATATGCTGTGCAGATGAACTTGACTTCTAGGTGATGATGCAAAATATCTGATTTATTTTTTCAAGAAATATAAAATTAGTCTTTAAAATAAAAAATATTGTTTACTACGAATGATTTTACCATCACTTTGACTTTTCTGGATCTTTAAAATGAGCATATGTGCTAGAAGGGAAAAGGATTAGAGATAAGATTTCAGCAATCTGTGCCTGTAGCTTTGATTTTGCACATATCTTAAATTAACAAGTGTTCAAAATTTTAAATGTCATGTTCAATGTTCTCTGCTGTCCAGCTGTCATTTCTTATGATGTCATCTATGTTACTAACTGTCACAGGCCATTTGGGAACAGCAGGAGGCATTGTTGAAAACCTGCTATTTTATAGTGAAGTACTAATTTCATACTGTGTATCTCTACTCTTCATGAATCACCAGTTTATTACGTATATGCTACTAAAAAATGAAGTACATTTTTTTTTACAAGAACATTCTTTTTATTTTTTTTCTAAACCAGTTGAAGACTAGGATGTACATATTCTATAATCATTATTTTTTATTTTAAAAGTACAAATATATACACAATGGCACACCGAGTAGTTTCAGGGAACTACATCAACAACAGCTTAATGGGATAAGAAAATGCTTTCACACCTAGGGGCACCTAGGTTACAACATGGTGGACACCATAACTGAAACTTATTTCTTGAATATTTAAACAGCTGGTGTATTTTTAAAAACGATTATTCTCAGGGTAAGCTTTGCTTTGAATACATCATTTTATGTATATTTTATTTAATGTCCCTTTAAACATTTAGCAGAGCTGGCCTGCCCTTTGAGCGTGGTGAGATGGACACCTGCCCAGGGCCCCACTCTTTGGGGGTTCCTGCAATTTCGGGGTTGGACTGCAGGTGCAATGTACATCCTGTATTTACATACAAAGAGAGAAGCGCTCTACCAGAAATGAACAACAGCTCATCAGCTAGTTCTTTGGCGATTTACCACCCAGGAGCAGCCTCTTTTAGACCAGTGTGCTTTTCACAGAGAAAAACTTTTCTGTAGTATATCAGTCTGATCCCGCCAAGTAAGGTCAGTCCAGCCCCAAAATACCAGGCAATTCTCCTCTGAACAAGGAACATGACATGACATAACAAGGAAAGTTCTTCTCTGTGAAAGGCACGTGTTGAGCAAAAAGAGGCTGCTTCTTGGGTGGTAACTAGCTATAGAACAAGCTATTATGCTATTGTTCATTCCCAGGTTGAGCGCTTCTCTCTTTCTATTTATGCAAATTATGACACTAGGTAAGTCTTCCTAAGTGTGATGCGGGAATCCAGGCGTGGACCCGTTGCTCGGTGTGTGCCTAGAGGGATATGGCTGCACCTCACTGACGAGGCCTACAATAGGCCGTAACATTCGTCTGGGGTTTTGCTGTTTCTCTCGTTCAGAGAGAGATTGCCTGGTATTTCGGGGCTGGACTGTACTGTGAAGTCAGGATCAGACTGATATGCTTCAGGAAAGTTCTTCTCTGTGAAAGGCACATGTTGAGCAAAAAGAGGCTGCTTCTTGGGTGGTAACTAGCCATAGAACAAGCTATTATGCTATTGTTCGTTCCCAGGTTGAGCGCTTCTCTCTTTTTATTTATGCAAATTATGACACTTGGGAAAGTCTTCCTAAGTGTGATGCAGGAATCCAGACGTGGACCCGTTACTCAGTGTGCCTAGAGTGATATGGCTGCACCTCACTGACGAGGCCCACAATAGGCCGAAACGTATGTCTGGGGTTTTGCTGTTTCTCTGGTTCAGAGAGGGATTGCCTGGTATTTCGGGGCTGGACTGTACTGTGAAGTCAGGATCAGACTAATATGCTTCAGGAAAGTTCTTCTCTGTGAAAGGCACATGTTGAGCAAAAAGAGGCTGCTTCTTGGGTGGTAACCAGCCATAGAACAAGCTGTTATGCTATTGTTCGTTCCCAGGTTGAGCGCTTCTCTCTTTTTATTTATACATCCTGTATTTAGTTGATAAAGGAGTGTTTATTGTATTAGGAGGTGTGATAAATAGTGTTATTCTTTATCTAGGCAACACTGAATGCTGGGGCAGCCTGGACCGTACAGGGGGCAGGGCTTATAGTGTGAGGGGAATAAGGACACTGGGGTAAGGGGCCCTGCAATTTTGTTTAGCCCAGGGCCCTGCAAATGCTAAGGGTAGCCCTGAAGCACAGCCTATTTTAGGAAAAATTCCTGCAGCACATTTGCTGATTTGTTTTACCAACAATTTGGCTCATAATAGGATAAGCCAAAATACAGTTGTAAAGTACTTTGGAAGTATATCTCCCTTTCCCATAAATGTGAGGGTATATTCATGCTTGACAAGCAATAAGTGCACAGGCAGTAAATTATGGCAGCATGTTGAGGGTTAGATTCACTTAAAGGGACATTAAACCCAATTTTTTTTTTCATGATTCATATAGAGAATACCATTTTGAACAACTTTTTAATTTACTTATCTTATCTAATTTGCTTCATTCTCTTCATATGCTTTCCTGAAAAGCTTCTTTCAGTTAGAGGGGGGCGGGGTCGCCAGGGGCACGCACAGGGGCGCGTGCGAGCACGGTGTGCGGCGGGCAGGCGCGCGCACGGGGGGGGAGCGGGGGGGGGGGGGGTGGGAACCGCTACACTACAGAAAAAGTTTATGTTAAAAAGTGGGAAAAGGGGGGGGGAATGGATAAAAAAAGGTTCTAAGGGATCTGGGAGAGGGTTGGTCTTTGGGGGGGAAGCTACAATACATAAAAAAAAATAAAAAAAATCTTTTGTATTCTAAACTGGGTACTGGCAGACAGCTGCCAGTACCCAAGATGGCTCCCAATAAGGTGTAGGGGGAGTGTTAGAGAGCTGGTTGGGGGCTAAGGGGGATCCTACATAGCAGCATATATATATATATATATATATATATATATGCTATAAAAAATAAAAAAATATGAAAAAATACCTTTTATTTTAGTACTGGCAGACTTTCTGCCAGTACTTAAGATGGCGGGGACAATTGTGGGGTGGGGGAGGGAAGAGAAAAATGTAACTTTTTTTTAATTTGATCGCATTTGGCGGTGAAATGGTGGCATAAAATATACCAAGATGGGCCTAGATCAATACTTGGGGTTGTCTACTACACTACACTAAAGCTAAAATTAACCCTAGAAGCTCTCTACATGCTCCCTAATTAACCCCTTCACTGCTGGACATAATACACGTGTGGTGCACAGTGGCATTTAGCGGCCTTCTAATTACCAAAAAGCAACACCAAAGCCATATAAGTCTGCTATTTCTGAACAAAGGGGATCCCAGAGAAGCATTTACAACCATTTATGCCATAATTGCACAAGTTGTTTGTAAATAATTTCAGTGAGAAACCTAAAGTTTGTGAAAAAATTTGTGAAAAAGTGAACAATTTTTTTTATTTGATCGCATTTGGCGGTGAAATGGTGGCATGAAATATACCAAAATGGGCCTCGATCAATACTTTGGGATGTCTTCTAAAAAAAAATATATACATGTCAATGGAATATTCAGGGATTCCTGAAAGATATCACTGTTCCAATGTAACTAGCGCTAATTTTGAAAAAAGTGGTTTGGAAATAGCAAAGTGCTACTTGTATTTATTGCCCTATAACTTGCAAAAAAAGCAAAGAACATGTAAACATTGGGTATTTCTAAACTCAGGACAAAATATAGAAACTATTTAGCATGGGTGTTTTTTGGTGGTTGTAGACGTGTAACAGATTTGTATTTATTGCCCTATAACTTGCAAAAAAAGCAAAGAACATGTAAACATTGGGTATTTCTAAACTCAGGACAAAATTTAGAAACTATTTAGCATGGGTGTTTTTTGGTGGTTGTAGACGTGTAACAGATATGTATTTATTGCCCTATAACTTGCAAAAAAAGCAAAGAACATGTAAACATTGGGTATTTCTAAACTCAGGACAAAATTTAGAAACTATTTAGCATGGGTGTTTTTTGGTGGTTGTAGATGTGTAACAGATTTTGGGGGTCAAAGTTAGAAAAAGTGTGTTTTTTTCCATTTTTTCCTCATATTTTATAAAAAAATTTATAGTAAATGATAAGATATGATGAAAATAATGGTATCGTTAGAAAGTCCATTTAATGGTGAGAAAAATGGTATATAATATGTGTGGGTACAGTAAATGAGTAAGAGGAAAATTACAGCTAAAAACAAACACTGCAAAAATGTAAAAATAGCCTTGGTCCCAAACGGACAGAAAATGGAAAAGTGCTGTGGTCATTAAGGGGTTAAGTCCTTGTTCTGTCTCTACACCTCTCCATTCTCTCACTCATTTTTAGTTACACTCACACACATCTTCTTTCCTTAGTGGTTGGGTTCCAAATCCAATGCATAACATTGGAACTGAGAGGTTGGAGAGTCTGGTGATGACTTTTAGGGGCATAAAACCCAAAACTGTTCCTTCATGATTCAGATAATACAATTTTAAAAGTGTCCAATTTACTTTGTTCTAAACATATTCTTTCTTGAAGAACATATTTATAGGTAATGTGCATCTGTGTGTAGAAAAAAATAAATTTTAGTGTTAACATTTGTCTCTGCACGTGCATGTGATGCATAGCTAGATATTCTCAGTGCACCAGCATTTTTAATACTGCAGCTGCTCAGAGCGCTAGTGGGGCTTGTGTCATGTCAGCAATTAACAAATTGAGTCATTACCAGATGGTACAAGCACCTTAGGATCTCTGAGCAAGTGCTGTGCTTAAAATGCTGGTGCACGGTGCATACTTAAATACACTTTAAAAACAGTTATATCTTTCACTAGAAGAATTTTTGCTAATACATGTATATTACAAAAATGCTTCTGTTCAAAACTGAAATGTACCCATGGCTGGAATGTCCCTTTAAGTAAATTTGATAATATAATTACATTAGAAAGTTTTTAAAACTGTACATTCTGTATGAATCATGAAAGAAAAATTGTGTGTTTCATTCTTCATTGAGAAATGATGGAAATAACAAAATACTTGATTTTATCAAGATTCTGAGTTATGTCAAAATAGCAGAACCAGATGTGGAATTAGCCACAGTCTTTCCAGGATTCCACCTTGGTTCTAAATGTCTCTCAAAGGGAACTTTTTACTTTTCAGATTTTTGTAGAAGTCTGATTGTTTAGGAAATTAATTAAGCAAGGTTCTGTTAATACAGAGATAACATAACACCTATGTAAGTGCTATTGTAAACTCAATGTGGCAGATACGTTTTTAAAGATAAATTCCATTCATCCATGTTGGATTTATACCTTGCTTTTAGCTGGTGTAAGAGCCTGGTGCCCTCATTAAATTGTACACCAGATTTTTGTATCTGTGCATATTCTTCTTTATAGCAGTGTCTATTACATACAGTTATATGAAAATTGGGGCACACCGTCCCTTTAAGCAGGTGCAATAAAGCATATCAAATTATCAACAGCTTTCCAGTAATTGTGAGTTTATTGTGATGCCTGTGTAAAATGCCTTCAGTGCTTTCCATATAAGGTATAGGAACTATAATTACTTTAACTGTTAAAAGTTTAAAATTTTTTAGCAATAGGATTTTGATTACTGGAGAGCCAGTAATGTGACTGACAGGGTAATTACTTGCTTACGTTGCTGTTGTTAATCTTCTTCAGCTGGCTAATAGCTATTAAAATGACTTCCAACAAAGATTACACCTTGCAAGTGTTGGCTGGGCTCTGAAATTAAATGATGCCCCCCCACATACACAACTCTCCATCTACTAGATTCTGATCCCAATCATAGTCAATTGTCTCAAATAATAACATTTAGCAGATTGACATTCCATGTGAGAGTTTGCTGATATCCAGCTCATGAACCCCATATGAGAGTCATTTTATCTTTAAAAAGATGATTATCCAGAATATACTTAGCCCATGGGGGATATTTATCAAGCTCCGTATGGAGCTTGATGCCCCTTGTTTCCGGCGAGCCTTCAGGCCGCTGCTCCATAACTTGTCCGCCTGCTCTGAGGCCGCTGACAGAAATCAACCTGATCGAATACGATTGGGTTGATTGACGCCCCCTGCTAGTGGCTGCAAATCTGCAGGGGGCGGCATTGCACCAGCCGTTCACAAGAACGGCTGGTGCAATGATAAATTCCGACAGAGTATGCTGTCAGCATTTATCGATGTGCGGCGGACATGATACGCTACTTCGTATCATGTCCGCTCGCACATTGATAAATCTACCCCATAAGTGTCACCCATGTCAAATGTTGCCTGGGTCTTATGTCCCCACCTGGTACAATTACAGATTAGCAGTTCCCCTTACAGATAATCAGATGTTTGCACCATCTGAGGGACACTGATGTCAAGCCATTCATTTTCATTCAGTTCACAACGTTCAAATTTTCATGTACAAAAAAAAAATTATTTCTACTAGGTGTAAAGAGAAAGTATTGCAATTATTATGCTTTATTATAAACTTGTTTAAACTATTAAAGAAAGATGCTTACTCTAAAATTGTATATATATAAGGTACCTATAAATATGAATAAAAAAGATATTAAATCCTTAGATATCACATATAATAAAGAATTCATAAATATAAGTATATAAGATATTTTTAAAACCATGAGGAATAATATAATAATTAAACATAGGAGTCTGGCTTATATGTAAATTAAATACAGCTAGATTACAAGTTTTGAGCGCTATAGAGAAATTAACGACCGCCACAAAAGCGGCAGTATTTAACCTCCCTATAAGCGCTGCTATTACAGGTTTACAAAAAGCAGGCTTGCGAGGGAGATATGGTGGCGTTGAGCTCCATGCTTCACCCAAATACAAGCGCTGCTTTGACGTGCTCGTGCACGGTTTCCCCATAGACATCAATGGAGAGCTGGCAAAAACAAAAAACCTAACACCTGCGATCAAGGAAACAAAAGCTCTGTAACGCAACCCCATTGATGTCTATGGGGAAAGAAAAAGTTATGTTTAAACCTAACACCCTAACATAAAAACCACGCCTAAACACCCCTAATCTGCCACCCCTAACATCGCCGCCACCTACATAAAACTATTAACCCCTAATCTGCCAATAGGATTAAGCTTTCATCCTGATTAGATCTGCCAATAGGATGAAAGCTCAATCCTATTGGCTGATTGCAACAGCCAATAGGATTTTTTCCCCTTTAAATCCTATTGGCTGATAGAATTCTATCAGCCAATCGGAATGCAAGGGACGCCATCTTGGATGACGTACCTTAAAGGGAAACTTCATTCTACGTTGACCATCGGAAGAGGAGGATGCTCTGCGCCGGATGGCTTGAAGATGGACCCGCTTCGCGCCGGATGGATGAAGATAGAAGATGCCATCTGGATAAAGACTTCTGCCGGGTTCGATGAGGACTTTGGCCCACTTGGATGAAGACTTCTGCCGCCTGGATGAGGATGGATGTCCGGTCTTCGAAAACTGTATGTGGATCGGGGATTAGTGTTAGGTTTCTTAAGGGTTTATTGGGTGGGTTTTAATTTTAGCTTAGGGTTTGGGAAGTAAAAGAGCTAAATGCCCTTTTAAGGGCAATGCCCATCCAAATGCCCTTTTCAGGGTAATGGTTAGCTTAAGTTTATTTAGTTTTTATTTGGGGGGTTTGGTTGTGTGGGTGGTGGGTTTTACTGGTGGGGGGTTGTTTGTATTTTTTTTACAGGTAAAAGAGCTGATTTCTTTGGGGCAATCCCCCGCAAAAGGCCCTTTAAGGGCCATTGGCAGTTTAGTGTAGGCTATGTTTTTTTTATTTTGGGTGGGCTTTTTTATTTTGATAGGGCTATTAGATTAGGAGTAATTCGTTTTTATTTTTGATAATTTCGGTTTTTATTTTGTGTAATTTAGTGTTTTAATTTTTTTTTGGTAATTTAGATAATTGTATTTGATTAATTTAATTTATTTTATTTTATTGTAATGTTAGGTTTTATTGTAAGAGCGGTTAGGTTTTATTGTAAGGCAGGTTAGGTTTTATTTTACAGGTAAATTAGTATTTATATTTAACTAGGTAGTTAGTAAATAGCTAATAACTATTTACTAACTAGTCTACCTAGTTAAAATAAATACAAACTTACTTGTGAAATAAAAATAAAACCTAAGATAGCTACAATATTATAACTATTAGTTATTTTGTAGCTAGCTTAGGTTTTATTTTATAAGTAAGTATTTATTTTTAAATAGGAATTATTTAGATAATAATTGTAAGTTTTATTTAGATTTATTTTAATTATATTTAAGTTAGGGGGTGTTAGGGTTAGGCTTAGGGTTACGTTAGGGTTAGGTTTAGGGGTTAATAGGTTTATTATAGCGGCGGTGTGGGCGGATGTCAAATTAGGGGTTAATAATATTTAAATAGTGTTTGAGATGCGGGAGGGCGGCGGTTTAGGGGTTAATAATTTTATTATAGTGGCGACGATGGGGAATAGGGGTTAATATTTTGTTACAGTGGTGGCGATATCGGGAGCAGCAGATTAGGGGTTAATACATTTATTATAGTGTTTGCGATGCGGGAGGGCCTCGGTTTAGGGGTTAATATGGGTGTTAGTGTACTTTATGACAGTTTAGTTATGCGTTTTATGCTACAGCTTTGTAGCATAAAACTCGTAACTACTGACTTTAGATGGCGGTACGAATCTTGTCATTTTAGGCTCTCCCGCTCACTTTTTGGCCTCACAGCAAAACTCGTAATACCGGCGCTATGGGAGTCCCATTGAAAAAGGACTTTTCTTAAAGTGCGGTACTGATGTTGCGTAACGGCCAAAAAGGTGTGCGGTACACCTATTCTGACAAAACTTGTAATAGCAGCGTTAGTGAAAAATCATCGTTATGAAGCATAACGATGCTTTTTCACTCATAAACTCGTAATCTAGCTGATAGTATATTAAAGGGATATGAACCTAAAAATGTCCTTTTGTGATTCAGACAGAACATACCATTTCACAAAAGTTTCCAATTTACTTCTATTATCAAATTTGCTTCGTTACCATAATATACTGCTTTGAAGAGATACCTAGGTAGGCATCTGGCGCACTACATGGCAGGAAATAGTGCTTCCATCTACTGCTCTTGCAAATGGATAACATTCTTGCAAAACTGCTGCCTTATAGTGCTTCAGAAATGGGCTGGCTCCTAAGCATACATCCCTGCTTTCCAATAAAGATACCAAGAAAACGAAGAAACATTGAAAATAGAAGTACATTAGAAAGTTGCTTGTCCTAGCTGAGTCCTATATAAGAAAAATGTGTGGTTCCATTCCCTTTAAGGTATTTTAAAATAAATGTGCTTGTCTGTTGCAACGGTGTTCATCATGGTTAAGGTTGCATGTGCAAAAAGTTGTCTATATTATTATTATTATTATTATCAGGTATTTGTAGAGCGCCAACAGATTCCGCAGCGCTATATAAATGGGTTACAGTTGCTAGGCAACGTAATTTTAAGACTAATCTTTCTTCTAAAAACTAACAAATAGCCAAACAAAAATGAAAATGTATGGTTACATCTGACGACATTTTTGTGCTGTTTTAAAACTTAATGAAGCATTATGTAAACCAACCAAATCCAGAGCAAGATTACAAGTCATGCAGTATGTCTTTTCCGCGCACGGTGTGGTCTTTTCGCAAGCAAATTTCATTGTGCAGATATTACAAGCCTTGTGTGCGCAATTGCCTTTTACGCAACAATCCATTCCACATGCAATAAGTTATTTTCCAAATGTGCAAAAAACTTAACGTGTGCTGTGTTTTTGCAATTGTGAAAAACAGATTTGCAGCACAACTTGTAATCTCGCCCTCAGTGAGTAAAGCAACCAAATTTTGTTTCGTCATGTAATGTAAATGCACCCTTACTTGCCAGCTCAGTTCAGCCCATCATTTGTAAATATACAAAGTTATTTTTTATTTTAAATCTTTGGCCTAGTACATATGCATGTTATACTCCTCCACTTATGATTTAAATAGGTCAATAAGACATGCCAAAAATAAATGTTTTCATATACTCTAGAATATGTAGTAAAGTACATTCTCCTTTATATTGCCTAACTCCAAAAGCAAATCATATGCATACAGACATTGCTGGCTTTGAAAAGGTGTTGAAATGGTTTACACATTGGGCCAAAAAAATATCATATGTCATTTTTGGCTTTCAAATTTGCCCTATCCAGAAGGGCTATGATGTATACATTAGCTGCATTCCAAGAGAATGTTCTCATTCAGTATTCTATTGATAACATGAGTCCTTGGCATTAAAAGTATGAGATTTATATTGATGTAAAAGTACTATGACATTAAAAAATAATCTTATCCAAGGATGGAACTTTTGGCTTTTTTCTTAATATGAGGAAGGCCATTAGAGAAAAAGATGTTTGCTATTATATATATTTGCCCTAACCTTATCAGCAGGTTTCAAGACAATCTAGTTATTTTGCATTTACTTTTTTATAGCGACAAACATGATAACTAATAATTAAATGTATTCAACTTGTTTGTCCTATATCATAAAAATCACCTTTAGCCATATAGTTCTAAAGAAAAAGATATAAGGATCAAGCTCAGATGTATCATTTTTAAAAAGAGCAGTCCCTAAATTAGAGATCATGATTTGATGTATGAGCAGTGAAGGATGCATATTGCAAAACTGCTACTTTAAATAATCTCTATGCTAAATATATCTTACAACTACTCCCAGACTAGGAGGGACAAAGAAAACAGCATAGGAAAATAAACGAGGAGACAAGGGGGCTGATAGTGGGTATTCTGGATAGGATGTTTGTCTAATCCGCTTCCAAAATAGTTTCAAATGAAACAAATGGTTAAAGAAAAAAAATATTACAATGAACAGGAACAAATGTAGAATTAAAAGACAAAAGGTATTTAGTGAAGGAACAGGGCTAACCAAAAAGACGGCAGGAGATTACAAAAAGGAACAAAGCAGAAGGACAGCAAGCAGTCTCTCCATTTTGGCTGCCATCAAGTTGACATACGCTCAATTTCTCCCCATGCTGCACTAGTACAGTGTTTAGATAACTGGGGATTAACAGGAAGTCGTCTTTGACAAATTCTTGGCCATTCTATCCACAACACATGAGAAGCCTCCTGGGGCAGAGGGGAATCTGTCAGCCATTACTCAGCCAAAAAAAAGGCCAACAATGTAATACCACAAAGCAGAGGGAAAATATGCTGATTGGAAGCTATCTACTTTTTAACAAAATTATAATTATACTTTATAACTTCCATATGGAAACTTGTTTGCAATCAAATCAACTGTAATTAAAATTATGGGTTTGGGCTGAAATAAAAAATGATGCAGTTGGAGAGGTTTTTTTTGCTATTTGATATTGGTCCAGATTCCTTACACCTTAGAGTCCTTAGTCAACCTACCACAGCTGTATGTATCTTTATAAATAGATACATAACTTTAGTTATCAATAAATACTGAAGACAATTATAATAACAAATAATACTTTGACAAACAGACCATTTACCTTCTTTGATATCTCTTTTAAATAATAAACATTATGGGCCTAATTATGAGTGGATTAGAATATAACACTCTCGCCAACAGATTCCGCAGCGCTATATAAATGGGTTACAGTTGCTAGGCAACGTAATTTTAAGACTAATCTTTCTTCTAAAAACTAACAAATAGCCAACTCAGCTAGAAGTAAGGTTTTTGTGCGCACCTGAAAGTAAAAAGTTTAAACTCTCGCTCTAACCAGATTCGTGCAAAAGAACAAAGTTAGAATAATGCGACCACGTTAACATATTCCCCCATTGAAGTCAATGGAGCAAAAAATGTGTGAAATAAACTTAACACCCAAACCCGATTGCATATTATCAAGTGCGCTAACCCAATATAAAAATATTAATACTTATTTATAAATACATATTTCTACATATATCTAATGGTATTTTAGTACAATATATCTCTATACCTATATATAGATGATTATATATAGTTATAGATATATACAGATATATATAGGACTATTTAAAAATACTTATAACATTTTCTGCTATGTGCAGAACATTGGAATGTGAAATATTTATTGTAAATAGTTAATATAATTATTAAATATGAATATTGCATAAATATGATTTCACATGTTTTCAGCTACTTGACTGCAAAGGGCTCCATTGCATATATATATATATATATATATATATATATATATATATATATATATATATATATATATATATATATATATATTTGTATATATGTCTGTTATATATCTTATAACTGTACTTTGTAATGTATTTTTGGTTTGTTTTTTGACACTTTTCTGTTTTTGCGAAACAGTTAATGAGAGCTCTGAGGACGCGGTAATCATTCTAGCATAAATCGCAATTGCACTTACGCATTGCAATACGAGCACTAAACCCAATGTGCACAAACACCAGCAATAAACCTCTTTTCGCTTGCACGTAACTGTTAGTGTGTCACTCGTAATCTCGTTATATCTGAATCATGAAAGAAAAAATTGGGGTTTTATGTCCCTTTAATTTATATTTTTGGTGGTTGAATGGATCAATGGAAAACTGAGTGACAACTATTTTTTTAAGATCAAATGAAGTGCTGAAGTCCTTGTGAATTAAATGCACTTCACTGGTTTTTAATATATACAGTTACAGTAGATAGATAGACTGATGATAGATAGATAGATAGATAGATAGATAGATAGATAGATAGATAGATAGATAGATAGATAGATAGATAGATAGATAGGTAATAGATATATAGATAAATAGATAGATGATAGATACATAGATAAAAAAGATAAATAGATAGACAATAGACAGATTAGATAATTGATATATATATAGATAGTTAGACAATAGACAGATAGATATATACAGTATATATATTGTGCAGGGACATGAAGCATTTGTTAGAGGGCACATAGGGAGAGCATTTTGAGACAGATTTTTTCCTCATCTAGAGTTCATCAGCATGCTCCCTTGTGAACTTTAATTTTTGCAGCTACAGTTTAGGGGTGTCATTTCATTCTTGGATCCAAACAACACACGGTTTTGAAATGGCCCTAGGTTTGATTATTGCATTGCATGGATAGAGTTGAAAATTGTTCTTATCTTTAAAATGTTGCCTGCTTCCTTCTGTTCACTATTTGTGTTGGGGTTTGTGCAAGACCCTTGATGCTGGCACACCGTTTATTGGAACCCAGGTGCTGGATATTCTGGACTTTTGTTTAAAATGTTGCCTGCTACAAGGTTGGATAAATTAAAAGAAAAAAAGTTTCTCTGATGTACATGAAATAACCTTGTCTGTTAAAGGTAACAACACAAGTACCTTCTTTTTGGAACTCACTGGAGGTGAGTAACAGTGAATACTAACAACAATAGTTGTACAACTGTTTTTACTATATACCAAAGCTGAAACTGTCACAATGTAACAACACAATGAAAACTGGAGAAAAGAGATGGAGAAAGGTTTAAGCACATTCATCAAATATGAAGTATGTTTACCGGATTGGTTCTTTTTAAATCTGACTACACTTATAATGACAACAATTTATTCGTCATTGTACTTTACATAGTTCAAATTCCAGTTAGGAAATTCTCACTATGTGAAATTCACAAGTGATATGCGGACATCTATATATTAGCATAATCGCCCAGATAAAGCTGGAATCAACTATTCTACATACTAAAGAAACACAATAGAGACAAAGATGAAAATAATAGTATTTGATCATTAAATGATGTTGCCAAAATCAATATTACATGAAGTGTTTAGAAGACCTTAGATCAACATTGCTTTGCCCCAATTTTGTGTCAAGGAATGATTATGGTTTAAACTACAATCTGGAACCTATTGCTTTGTCTATTGCTGTGTAATTGAGGTGATATATCTCCCATTAAACACTCAAACTTCACAACTACTTATCAACTGAAGAAATGACTGATAAGAGCTTGTCTCTTGTCAAAGAGGTCACACTTACTCTAAATGCATTTAACCAGGTGACATGTCATCTGGGAAGATCCAACCTTCATTCTGTCTTTCTTTTATGTGTAACTTGACAGCCCGTGGAGCAGAATATAATATTAAAGCAATAGTTATAAATTAGGTCACTGCTGTTTACGGATATGGCCTGTTAGACATAAGCAAGATCACTGATATTCCCAGGTAAATCCTCTTCCACCGCTGTATTTGTATACTACATGTTTGAGCTAAACAAGACCACTGATATTTTGATCAAAATAGTCCATACACTGCTGATCATTTCTGAATGTATAGAAATTTTCAGAGCCTTTATGATGCAGTCAACCAGCAATGAAAATTCATTTTCTTGTATGATTCAGATAGAGCATGCAATTTTAAGCAACTTTCTAATTTGCTCCTATTATCAATTTTTCTTTGTTCTCTTGGGATCTCTATTTGAAAAAGCAGGAATGAAAGCTTAGCAGCCAGCCCATATTTTATTCAGCACCATGGATAGCGCTTGCTGATCGGTGGCTACATTTAGCCACCAATCAGCAAGCGCTACCCAGGTGCTGAACCTAAAATGGGGAGGCTTCTAAGATTTCATTCCTGCTTTTCAAAGAAAAAAAAAAATGATAATAGAAGTAAATTACAAATTGCATGCTCTATCCGAATCATGAAAGAAAAAATTTGAGTTAAGTATCCCTTTAATAAACCAATAATGATAGTTGCCAACAGTGTATGTAGTATATGTAGTGTTTCGCAGTGTATTATTCTTGCTCCTGATGGTATTGAAAAGAGTATTAGTACTTTGTTCCCTTTAACAAACCCTTCCCCTTCTTTCCAGGGAAACTCATATTTAGCAAAGCTGATCGCCCTCACTTTGGGAAACTCAGCTCAGACAGTGCTTTTGGAAATCCCCTAGTATGTACTCATTAAAGCTGTGGCTTAACAATAAATCTAAAAAGTAAATTGCGCCAAGTAGTCTCTTTAATAGAAAGAATGCAATAACTGTAACTCATTTTTAACGATTTTGTTTGTCAAGCTTGAAATGACAACCAAAGCTAAATTGTCTAATGTGTGATACCTCACTTTATACAGCCGCTCATTTACTTTAGTGTGAAATGCTGAGTTAATGTGGGAGGTAATTAATACAAGTTTTACAGTCTTCTTGAAACAGCACACAAGGAAGTGCTATATTTATAAAATGGAAATGCCTCATTATGTTAAAAAACTGTGCTGTGAACAAGGATAATTTTAGACAGGGATCAGAAATAGAAGATATAATAGTGGGCATTAAAGTGACAGTATACACTCATTTTCATATAACTGCATGTAATAGACACTACTATAAAGAATAAGATGCACAGATACTGATATAAAAATCCAGTATAAAATGGTTTAAAAACTTACTTAGAAGCTGTCAGTTTGGCTCTGTTGAAAAGGTAGCTGGAAAGCCCACTGCAAGTGGCAAATAAGACACTCCCCCCCTCCCCCTTCTTTTGCATATGAAAAGACCCTTTACACAAACAGGAGCAAGCTGGAGAAGGTAGCTGACAGTATTCACATAAAACTTTGGGGCTTGGTTAGGAGTCTGAAAATCAGAGCAATGTTATTTAAAAATAAGCAAAACTATACATTAATTAAATATATATATATATATATATATATATATATATATATATATATATATATATATATATATAAATAGATTATCTACAAAACATTTATGCAAAGAAAAAATGAGTGTATAATGTCCCTTTAATTGTGAAATGAAATTGTCATACATTATTGCAATATACTTTTTAAAGAGGTCACCTGCTTTGAACAATTGTCATGCTATATATATATTTAAATATATATATATATATACACACACACTGCATATATACATATATACATATACATTCATATTGCACATAATTAAATGATAGATCTTGAAGAAGCCATTTTATTTGAGCATGAAATAACACAATAAAAAATAGCTGATAATCTAACTTTATAAACATCTATAATACATATTTTAATACTATAGTTGGCAATAGGTCTTTTAATCTGTGTCCACTTAAACTTAATTGTGGAGGTAATTTCTTACAGGTGTTGAAAGTAAACTACCATGTTGAGTCATGTCTTATTCATGGTGCCTTATACAACCCATCCCTCTATAATTCTACAATGGATCTCGTTACCAAATGACTATTTGAAAATCTAAAATGAATGTAGTTCCTCGACTTTCACAAAGCAACTTCCATTATGTTCTATTTCCAACATTAAGAAATCTAATATCTCTTTAATCAAATCATTTAAGTCTCCAGGTTGCAAAAAGAATCAGTGTAGATGCTGGGGATTCTACAATATATACTAAGAGAAGGAACAACTGAATAGGAGTCACAACAGAAGTTTTGAATTGAATCACCCACACAACAGTACATCTATATGCTAGGATAAATCTTCCTAGACTACATTTCAAATAAGCATGAAAGTCTATTTGTACTAAATGTGTAAAAAATATAACTGAATTACTAGATTAATGATGTTGATAAGGTAAAAGATGGATGATGACATAAAGCTGTGCCTGCCAGTAGCTCCCACTCATATTAACATCTTGTGCTGTGTTGACTAAGTCAGCTACCTGGGGCTGTAAATATAAAAATATATAAAATACACAGTCAGCTCCATTCCAGTGTTTTAGAAGAGCTCACATCTTGCTTAATGCACTTTTATAATCAAATCCATTCCAATACAGGTTTTTGCATGGGTTCAAATAAATTGTAACACAAACATTTTTGTTTTCTGGTTTTATAAAATGCTGTTAAAACAATGTTTAGATCATACTTTAAATCATTTACTTTTGATCAGAGATAAAATATGATCCTCAAAATTATTGTTCCTGATTGTTAAAGGGACATTTAACACTAAGGGCTAGATTACTAGTGGAGCACTATCTTAATGTGTGCCAGTAAAGGGGCAAATTTGCCCATTTACGGGCGCACGTTAAATAACCAGCCATTACAAGTGACTGGTTAATGCTCCTGCAAGCTTGCAGTTTCACTTTACATTGATGTCAAAGGGGGACTGTGTTTTCACTTTAAATATATATGTATACGCTCTTATACATATATATTTGTGTTAAGATGTGTATATACATATATAAACACATAAATATATATGTTTATATTCATATACATATATATTTCTTTATTGCTGCACAAATTGCCCCCTGCGCTGCACTTGGTGGTTTGCCATGTCTTGCGGCATGAGAACATGGCTCCCATTGTAGCCTACGGAACCATGATCTTTTGAGCGCAAGTCTTCCGGCCATTTACGTGTGCTGGAATTACTGAATGGAGTGCAAATATTGCACTCACGTAAGCACAATATTGCACTCCACTCATAATCTAGGCTATGTCAGCTAAATACGCAAATGAGAACACCAACTACATTCCTAAGTAAAGGCACAGATCAAATTAATCTTCCCAGTAATCTCTGGTGTGCTAACTATATGCCAAAGTGAAAACTCAGATACATGGCCACTATAGCCTTTTATCTTTTGTTGCCAGTGGTGATGATATACTGGTTCTTCTTTCCACCCTTATATTTCATATCCCCCCTCCTAATTGTGGGCACACACATACTAAATGATGGAGGAATGAAAGTTTGTGCATCCTATTGCCAATAGCTCAGCATAAAAGTAATCTGCTCTGGACTTGGGTCCTGTGAGTTTCTGCTAGCTGTGAGTACGCCTGTAATACCACCAGAGCGCAAAACCACATCACTCAGCTTAACCAAGCAAAGTAGAAGGGAGGGAGTGTGCAAGTTTCTTCTAAACTTTAAACAATGTTTAAAAGAAAATTTAAGAATTCACTGCCCCTTTAAAAACAGTATTAGCCACTACTAAGGTTTATAGTTTTAAAATCATTTAATATTAATGACACAGGAAAGTAAATTCAACATTAAGCTCCACTTTGATATTTTTATTCTCTTGATGTTATAAACAAAGTGATTTGCAGTTGTAAAATGTACTGTTCTTGTACACACAATTTTTTTGACATAATAAAAAGTTTTTAATGGTCAGTTCGTAAGTATATACACTGATTAAAGTTTACAGTCATTCATCATTTTGTACAACACGGTTTATACTAAGTCAGCAATTGCAAATAGAACTCCATATCTAGCTTTATTATAAAGTATAAATATTGGTCTGGCATTCAGTGTCCTCAGTCAGGGTCTGCAGCTGTGGATGAGAAATAAACAAAAGTATCCCAGGGGCTCCCTCCTCCCACTTCGCTTTTTTTCCCCTCCTCAGCTGGGTGCGGGAACTGAAATACCATTTGAAGTGAACCAGCTGCTAAAGGCAGCTGTTCTAAAAGCAGGACAGTTAACTAGAGGTGGCAGTGGCAGATTAGATGAAAAGCAATCAGACAGAGATATGGTTCTTTATGGGAAAATTAATGTTGATTGAAGGTTATGACTACCGCTTAGCTTTACCCTTTATTGCAGGACAAGCCTATACTGGTGCACAGCATTGCTCTCTTGCCAATCACACAATTTATAAAGATCTCATTACGTTGGATTTACATGAAACACACTGTAAGGTACCTAGGAGCTAATCTTAAACAAAACTACTTGATAATGAACAAAAGTGAACCTCACCATTCACAAGAGAAATGCCATTACTTGAGGTCAGTGCTGAAATGTCAAAGGCATGCGGATGCAGTGTGCGCTTCTTTTTACATTAAAGATGATACTTAGGACAAAAATACGACAGCACAGATGGAAGCTCACCACTAGATAAAGAAGGTCTTTAAACAATAACAGATAATGACCAAAAAGTGAGGTAAGTACTTACCCCAGAGTTGAAACGGATCTGACAGACATTGCAGGAAATGACCGGTCTTCTTGTTTTGATAATTGGTACCCCAAAATTCGGACTCATCACTGCTTTCTGCACATGGTCCATCTATACAAAGTTAATAGACAGATTTCAGTGAACGGCAATGTAAGGCAGCTCATGACAGTAGGAGCAAGTCATCATTCAGCATTACTGAGTCTGCTTTCTACAAATCAATGTGTTCCAGTATGATAGATTTTTAGGAAACTGGAAAGCACCACAGAATTATTGTTTTTAAAGCAGCCAGAGCTGTGTATTGAGTTTCTCCCAATAAACTGGACACAGGTGCCTAATATAACGGAGGATACTGGAACACTGAATGGAGCTGACCCGTCTGGCTTGAATTGCAGGGGTTAGTCTCTGTTCTTGTAGGCGGATGGTTGCTGGGGTAGTGTTTAAGGAAAGTACACGCAACAAGAATGCTTCAATTAGCAACTTGGAGCGAATGTTTGATTCTCCCACCCTACCCCAGGGGGAATCCACCCATACATCTCTCATTCATGAACTCAGCTCACCGGGCAGCATGCTGAGATAAACCAAACCCTGTGCTGCTCACACATGCACACTACCTGCAGGGGTCTTTGTGTGACATTCACTTGAACAGTAACAATTTAACATACCCTACCAAACCCTAAACAGTTAAATAGTCACAAAATCTGGTTACTATTATAGATATAGTGGATGCCAAACCACTGATAACATTGGCAAGTTTGTGTGATTAAAAGCACATAGCAATGTTGCAATAACCATAAAGGCTTACAGTCTAAGGCCTAGATTTAGAGTTCGGCGGTAGCCGTCAAAACCAGCGTTAGAGGCTCCTAACGCTGGTTTTGGGCGCCCGCTGGTATTTGGAGTCAGTGATTAAAGGGTCTAACGCTCACTTTACAGCCGCGACTTTTCCATACCGCAGATCCCCCTACGCCATTTGCGTAGCCTATCTTTTCAATGGGATCTTTCTAACGCTGGTATTTAGAGTCGTTTCTGCAGTGAGCGTTAGAGCTCTAACGACAAGATTCCAGCCGCCTGAAAAAAGCAGGAGTTAAGAGCTTTCTGGCTAACGCCGGTTCATAAAGCTCTTAACTACTGTACCCTAAACTACACTAACACCCATAAACTACCTATGTACCCCTAAACCGAGGTCCCCCCACATCGCCGCCACTCGATTAAAATTTTTAACCCCTAATCTGCCGACCGCCACCTACGTTATACTTATGTACCCCTAATCTGCTGCCCCTAACCCCGCCGACCCCTATATTATATTTATTAACCCCTAATCTGCCCCCCACAACGTCGCCGACACCTACCTACACTTATTAACCCCTAATCTGCCGAGCGGACCTGAGCGCTACTATAATAAAGTTATTAACCCCTAATCCGCCTCACTAACCCTATCATAAATAGTATTAACCCCTAATCTGCCCTCCCTAACATCGCCGACACCTACCTTCAATTATTAACCCCTAATCTGCCGACCGGAGCTCACCGCTATTCTAATAAATGTATTAACCCCTAAAGCTAAGTCTAACCCTAACACTAACACCCCCCTAAGTTAAATATAATTTTTATCTAACGAAATAAATTAACTCTTATTAAATAAATGATTCCTATTTAAAGCTAAATACTTACCTGTAAAATAAATCCTAATATAGCTACAATATAAATTACATTTATATTATAGCTATTTTAGGATTAATATTTATTTTACAGGTAACTTTGTATTTATTTTAACCAGGTACAATAGCTATTAAATAGTTAAGAACTATTTAATAGTTACCTAGTTAAAATAATAACAAATTTACCTGTAAAATAAATCCTAACCTAAGATATAATTAAACCTAACACTACCCTATCAATAAAATAATTAAATAAACTACCTACAATTACCTACAATTAACCTAACACTACACTATCAATAAATTAATTAAACACAATTGCTACAAATAAATACAATTAAATAAACTATCTAAAGTACAAAAAATAAAAAAGAACTAAGTTACAGAAAATAAAAAAATATTTACAAACATAAGAAAAATATTACAACAATTTTAAACTAATTACACCTACTCTAAGCCCCCTAATAAAATAACAAAGACCCCCAAAATAAAAAATTCCCTACCCTATTCTAAATTTAAAAAGTTACAAGCTCTTTTACCTTACCAGCCCTGAACAGGGCCCTTTGCGGGGCATGCCCCAAGAAGTTCAGCTCTTTTGCCTGTAAAAGAAAACATACAATACCCCCCCCCCCAACATTACAACCCACCACCCACATACCCCTAATCTAACCCAAACCCCCCTTAAATAAACCTAACACTAAGCCCCTGATGATCTTCCTACCTTGTCTTCACCATGCCAGGTTCACCGATCCGTCCTGGCTCCAAGATCTTCATCCAACCCAAGCGGGGGCTAGACATCCACTGAAGAAGTCCAGAAGAGGGTCCAAAGTCTTCCTCCTATCCGGCAAGAAGAGGACATCCGGACCGGCAAACATCTTCTCCAAGCGGCATCTTCTATGTTCTTCCATCCGATGACGACCGGCTCCATCTTGAAGACCTCCAGCGCGGATCCATCCTCTTCTTCCGACGACTAGACGACGAATGACGGTTCCTTTAAGGGACGTCATCCAAGATGGCGTCCCTCGAATTCCGATTGGCTGATAGGATTCTATCAGCCAATCGGAATTAAGGTAGGAATTTTCTGATTGGCTGATGGAATCAGCCAATCAGAATCAAGTTCAATCCGATTGGCTGATCCAATCAGCCAATCAGATTGAGCTCGCATTCTATTGGCTGTTCCGATCAGCCAATACAATGCAAGCTCAATCTGATTGGCTGATTGGATCAGCCAATCGGATTGAACTTGATTCTGATTGGCTGATTCCATCAGCCAATCAGAAAATTCCTACCTTAATTCCGATTGGCTGATAGAATCCTATCAGCCAATCGGAATTCGAGGGACGCCATCTTGGATGACGTCCCTTAAAGGAACCGTCATTCGTCGTCTAGTCGTCGGAAGAAGAGGATGGATCCGCGCTGGAGGTCTTCAAGATGGAGCCGGTCGTCATCGGATGGAAGAACATAGAAGATGCCGCTTGGAGAAGATGTTTGCCGGTCCGGATGTCCTCTTCTTGCCGGATAGGAGGAAGACTTTGGACCCTCTTCTGGACTTCTTCAGTGGATGTCTAGCCCCCGCTTGGGTTGGATGAAGATCTTGGAGCCAGGACGGATCGGTGAACCTGGCATGGTGAAGACAAGGTAGGAAGATCATCAGGGGCTTAGTGTTAGGTTTATTTAAGGGGGGTTTGGGTTAGATTAGGGGTATGTGGGTGGTGGGTTGTAATGTTGGGGGGGGGGGGGTATTGTATGTTTTCTTTTACAGGCAAAAGAGCTGAACTTCTTGGGGCATGCCCCGCAAAGGGCCCTGTTCAGGGCTGGTAAGGTAAAAGAGCTTGTAACTTTTTAAATTTAGAATAGGGTAGGGAATTTTTTATTTTGGGGGTCTTTGTTATTTTATTAGGGGGCTTAGAGTAGGTGTAATTAGTTTAAAATTGTTGTAATATTTTTCTTATGTTTGTAAATATTTTTTTATTTTCTGTAACTTAGTTCTTTTTTATTTTTTGTACTTTAGATAGTTTATTTAATTGTATTTATTTGTAGCAATTGTGTTTAATTAATTTATTGATAGTGTAGTGTTAGGTTAATTGTAGGTAATTGTAGGTAGTTTATTTAATTATTTTATTGATAGGGTAGTGTTAGGTTTAATTATATCTTAGGTTAGGATTTATTTTACAGGTAAATTTGTAATTATTTTAACTAGGTAACTATTAAATAGTTCTTAACTATTTAATAGCTATTGTACCTGGTTAAAATAAATACAAAGTTACCTGTAAAATAAATATTAATCCTAAAATAGCTATAATATAAATGTAATTTATATTGTAGCTATATTAGGATTTATTTTACAGGTAAGTATTTAGCTTTAAATAGGAATCATTTATTTAATAAGAGTTAATTTATTTCGTTAGATAAAAATTATATTTAACTTAGGGGGTGTTAGTGTTAGGGTTAGACTTAGCTTTAGGGGTTAATACATTTATTAGAATAGCGGTGAGCTCCGGTCGGCAGATTAGGGGTTAATAATTGAAGGTAGGTGTCGGCGATGTTAGGGAGGGCAGATTAGGGGTTAATACTATTTATGATAGGGTTAGTGAGGCGGAGTAGGGGTTAATAACTTTATTATAGTAGCGCTCAGGTCCGGTCGGCAGATTAGGGGTTAATAAGTGTAGGTAGGTGTCGGCGACGTTGTGGGGGGCAGATTAGGGGTTAATAAATATAACATAGGGGTCGGCGATGTTAGGGCAGCAGATTAGGGGTACATAGGGATAACGTAGGTGGCGGCGGTTTACGGAGCGGCAGATTAGGGGTTAAAAGTGTAATGCAGGGGTCAGCGATAGCGGGGGCGGCAGATTAGGGGTTAATAAGTGTAAGGCTAGGGGTGTTTAGACTCGGGGTACATGTTAGAGTGTTAGGTGCAGACGTAGGAAGTGTTTCCCCATAGGAAACAATGGGGCTGCGTTAGGAGCTGAACGCGGCTTTTTTGCAGGTGTTAGGTTTTTTTTCAGCTCAAACAGTCCCATTGTTTCCTATGGGAGAATCGTGCACGAGCACGTTTTTGAGGCTGGCCGCGTCCGTAAGCAACTCTGGTATCGAGAGTTGTATTTGCGGTAAAAATGCTCTACGCTCCTTTTTTGGAGCCTAACGCAGCATTTGTTTGAACTCTCGATACCAGAGTTAAATTTATGGTGCGGCCAGAAAAAAACCAGCGGAGCGTTAACAGCCCTTTTACCGCCAAACTCCAAATCTAGCCGTAAGAGTGGTCACTAATATTCAGATGAACTCTGCGTAACACACAGGATGAATGTTTTATCTACAATATTGTCATTTATATTAGCATAAGGTGCTTAATGATCCTGTTTTAAATTTTAATAAAGAAAGTGATCAAAATATCTACCTAAAGCATTTACTCACAAACATAATGCCTCAGTGTAAACGCTTATCTACACAGTCATACTGAAAATTCTTGAAACCTTAATTAGGAAAATATATAGTTTTTATTTCTACAGTGACAATAAGGAGTGAAGTATAGCCGCACACACATATACACACATATCAGTTTCAACAAGTACTCTGCTAGCTTTAATGGAACATGAACTTAAAAATGACAGTTTCATGACTGAAGCAGAGTGTGCAATTTAACCCCTTAACTGCTGAACCCTTCCCACCCATGTACTGAGCTGTTTTAGATTTTTTTTTAGATGCTACTCACATCTAAGCCCTTTTGTAGGTAGTTTTTTAAGTGAAAACCCACACATATTATAAATTGTGTTTCCCCGCCCCCCCCCCCTAGCAAATACAGCAGATTCAAAGTATACCATTATAAAAGTATATCTTCATCTGCCATAGAGTACTAAAGACACGTGCACACTCCTAAACTCTTTACCTCGTTTTACTCTTCTATAAAAGATACCAAGAGAACAAAGCAAATTTGATAACATAAGTAAACTGGAAAGTTGTTTAAAATTGCACGCTCTATCCGAATCACGAAAGTTTAACTTTGTCTTTACTGTCCCTTTAATTTCACATACCTAATTACCTTTCAAATGGTGGGTCTTGGGTGTTTCTAGGGCTTAAAGGGACATGAAACCCAATTTTTTTTTTTCTTTTATGATTTAGAAAGAACATGCAATTTTAAAGAACTTTCCAATGTATTTATATAATCTAATTTGCTTCATTATCTTTATAGTCTTTGTTGAAAAGCATATCTTAATAGGCTCAGTAGCTGCTGATTGGTGGCTGCACATAGATACCTCATGTGATTGGCTCTGCAAATATATAGTACGGTCCAATTGGTTTTATTTAATCATTTATTAGATTACAAGTGGAGCACTAAAAATCGCTTGCATGCAAGCGATATTAGCGTTCCACTTTGTAATATCAGCGCATGAGAGCACACTTCCATAGGCTCCTATGGGACCCTCGTTCTGATGCCGTCACAGACGGCATCAGAACCTCCAGCAGTGAACGAGGTATGTAGCGCAGCAATTCGTAGCATTTTTAAATATATATTTATATGATTATATACGTATATATTTATGTGTTAATACTGTATGTGTATAAACGCATATTAACACATAAATATATATGTATATAATCATATACATATATATTTACATTGCAGTCTGTGGAAACACACAGTTTCCATGGACTCCAATGTAAAGGCACTTTTAAAGGGACAGTATACACCATTTTTTTATATAATTGCATGTATTAGACACTACTATAAAGAATAATATGCACAGATACTGATCTAAAAATCCAATATAAAACCGTTTTTCTCTGTTTAAAAAGTAGCTGGAACACCCACTGCAAGTAGGAAATAGCAGACACGCCCCCTCCCCCTTCCTTTGCATATGAAAAGACCCTTTACACAAACAGGAGTAAGCGGAAGTAGGTATACGCCAGTATTCTCCTAAAACTTTGGGGCTTAATTAGGAGTCTGAAAACCAGAGCAATGTTATTTAAATATAAGCAAAACTATACATTTTTATACATAATTTACATAAACTATACATTTTTATACATAAAAAATAAACAAACCTGTAGGCTATATACATAGATCATATTCTACAAAACATTTATGCAAAGAAAAATCTAGTGAATAATGTCGCTTTAAGTGACGTAACACCCCACTCCCACCAACTTTAGACCCCAAAAACTGCCTAGTGCAGTTGTTTTTAATTTGAAAAAAAGGTAAAAAATGTTTAATTAAAAACTACAATGCCCTCAATTTTGAGGGAATTTGGGGCACTTTTAGAAAATTGGGGCACTTTAAGATCTAATCTCTGGTTAATTTTTGGAGCGTTAATTGCTACCGCGAGCTCAAGGTAGCAATAACCAGCCACTTGTAATAGCTGGTTAATTATTGCGCTCCCGTTGCAAATTTGCCCGTTTGCGGGAGCACAATAATTTAGCGCTCTACTTGTAATCTAGCCCTCATTATTCAATAATACATCATTTAACATTGAAACAAATCTTTATTTTCTCTTTAAAACGTTATGTGATATTGCCATTTACAAGAGTATCCTCTTCATGCAATATTTGTGTATACTTTTAAAACCTGTTGGTAATGTTATTTATTTAAAGTATAACAACCTAGCATACACATAAGTTAAATTTGTATTATATATTACTAAGTGCTCTTATTAGGGCCTTTGAAAAAAGGACATTAGTTGAAATATGAAATACCTTTTGCAATCATATCAAAAGAGTTTAGTCGGTATTTTTAAGGGAACGCATTGAAACAAAAAGAGCTTTCTGGGAAGGAACACTTCAATAATACATACCTAACCTAACTTTAACTAAACCTAACTATAACAATGTTATACATATAGCGCTTATGGTATGTGCAGGTTCATCCGCCTACCTAGGTATTTTGTCATGAAAGGAGCTAGGTTATACCAAAAAATGGCAAGAGAAAGAAGTAAATACATTGTAATTTTTTTATTTATTTTACTATTTAAATCACCTAACTTTTACTTTGTGTCCCTTTAAGACTTTCTCTCTTGTTTATCATCACATTAACTTTGCTCTCTTGGTATTCTTTGTGGAAAGTTAAATCTAGGTAGGCTCATAAGCTAATTTCTAAGCCATTAAACTGCCTCTTATCTCAGTGCATTTTGACAGTTAGACACTGCTAGTTCATGTGTCATATAGATAACATTGTGCTCACTCCCGTGAAGGTATTTAAGAGTCAGCACTGATTGGCTAAAATGCATGTCTGTTAAAAGAACTGAGATAAGTGGGCAGTCTACAGAGGCTTAGAAACCAGGCAATCACGAGGTAAAAAGTGTATTAATATAGGAGTGCTGGTTAAATAAAACTTGTGAATGGGTAATAAAGGGATTATCTATCTTTTTAAATAATAAAAATTCTGGAGTAGACTGTCCCTTTAAGTAGTGTAGGGCGTTTTTGAGGGGGGGTTTATGTCGATTTAGGGGTTAATAGGTACGTTTATTAGGTTTGGTGATATATTTAAAAGGGATCCTTTACTTTACATAATCAATGTAGGTGGCAATACTGCTTGGAATATTTCGCCAGCATCGCCACCCTTTGAGATGTATAGTACAGGTATGTGAATAGAGTCCCTGTACATCTGCAACCCTATTAACTGCTTGATGGTGTTTCTCCTCTTCTATGTAACTCTCCTATGGTATGTGAATAGACTCCCGTACATCTGCAACACTATTCACTGCTTTCTGGTTTTTCTCCTCTCCTATGTAACTCTCCTATGGTTTGTGAATAGAGTCCCTGTTCATCTGCAACACTATTCACTGCTTTCTGGTGTTTCTCCTCTTCTATGTAACTTTCCTATGGTTTGTGAATAGACTCCCGTACATCTGCAACACTATTCACTGCTTTATGGGTTTTCTCCTCTCCTATGTAACTCTCCTATGGTTTGTGAAAAGAGTCCCTGTTCATCTGCAACACTATTCACTGCTTTCTGGTGTTTCTCCTCTTCTATGTAACTTTCCTATGGTATGTGAATAGACTCCCTGTACATCTGCAACACTATTCACTGCTTTCTGGCTTTTCTCCTCTCCTATGGTTTGTGAATAGAGTCCCTGTTTATCTGCAACACTATTCACTGCTTTCTGGTGTTTCTCCTCTTCTATGTAACTCTCCTATGGTTTGTGAATAGAGTCACTGTTCATCTGCAACACTATTCAATGCTTTCTGGTGTTTCTCCTCTCCTATGTAACTCTTCTATGGTTTGTGAATAGAGTCCCTGTTCATCTGCAACACTATTCACTGCTTTCTGGCTTTTCTCCTCTCCTATATAACTCTATGGTTTGTGAATAGACTCCCTGTACATCTGCAACACTATTCACTGCTTTCTGGCTTTTTTGCTCTCATATGTAACTCTCCTATGGTTTGTGAATAGAGTCCCAGTTCATCTGCAACACTATTCACTGCTTTCTGGTGTTTCTCCTGCTCTATGTAACTCTCCTATGGTTTGTGAATAGAGTCCTTGTTCATCTGCAACACTATTCAATGCTTTCTGGTGTTTCTCCTCTCCTATGTAACTCTTTTTTGATATGTATGTGAATTGAGCATATGATTAGAGACTGTTAATAAGTCCTGTTTTGATTGTTATGTTATCTCCAATGTCTTATTTCTAATGTCTTGTCAGTTGCCATGTTATGTTCAATTCTTATCAATCCTTGCTATTATTCTTAAATTTATAGCTGTCGTATTGCATAGACTCAACCTCCTCCAAATTTTACTGTCTGTTTATTTTAACTTATGTCACCCTGACCTGACCAGAATCTAACTTTTTAATTGGCCTCTTAAACTGTCTTTGACTTAGTAATCAACTAATTTAGTGGACCCAGCTGACTGCCCTGCCTATAGTTTTAACACTAGCTTGGGCTGTGCATTGCACTGGGGGTGCATTTCCTTGGCAGTGTGCAATGTCACAATAGTGTATGTTTAAGTGAACATTTTATAAGTGAGGCAATTAAGCTAAGAAAGGGACAAGACTCTAGGCAATTACTCTTGTAATTTTGTGTTTTATGTATTTCACTGTTTCCCTTTTTGCTAAATGTTCAATATCATTATGTTCCTTTTCTTGTCTGTTTAACAAACTATACCTTTCATTTACTCCTTTTCCCTTGCAAGGTATATATGTTTTTATTAACATTATTTTATTTTATCATTGCATGATTTTTAATCTATATTAAAGTATCTGTACCCCACTATTTCATATTACACGTCATTATTAAGTATTTCTATTATTAACAGATATACATCTAGTGTTTGGTTAATACCTTTTTTACGATTTATCTCAACAAGCTATTAATTTAGCGCTCACCTATACTGCATTTTTTGTTTTTACTCCTTTCCCTTACCACCTACTACATTCATCAACCCATCCCTTTTATCATCACCTAACTTCTGCTCTCATGAACTTCATATATTACTAAACTCTCTCTCTCTCCCCCTACTCCACATTCCACACTCTCACTACTGCAAATCTGTATCTCATCTTATGTCACGCTCCCTTTTACTCATACTAACTGCTGGTGATAAATCCCCTAATCCCAGTCCCCCACAACTTCCTAAACTCACCCACCCATGTATGCCTTGCCTTTGACCTAAACACCAGAACTTTGGAAACCTTATCTAAGTTCCTCTTGTAACTAAAACCAACTGCCCCTTGACTTGTGCACTCTGGAACTCTCTTCAACAAGCTCACTTCTATCCATGACCTTTTCATCTCCCACTCCCTTTACCTTCTGGCTCTCACAGAAACCTGTCTCTCTCCCTCAGACACAGCATTCCCTGCTGCACTGTCACATGGGGTCTACACTTCAGCCACACCCTATACCATTTGCATGCTGATGATACCCAAATCTACATCTCTGCACCAGACCTATCCCCCTTCTTTACTCGTGTCACTAACTGTCTTTCTAATATTTAATTCTGGATGTCCTCTCACTACCTTAAGCTAAATATCTCCAAAATTGAGGTCCTTATCCCCCCCTTCTTCCAAATTCCCTACGCCACAACTTTCCACAACTGTTAATAATAACATCTTTACCCCAACCCGGCATGTCCAATTT
The DNA here is from genome assembly GCF_027579735.1 of Bombina bombina. Classification (NCBI taxonomy): domain Eukaryota; kingdom Metazoa; phylum Chordata; class Amphibia; order Anura; family Bombinatoridae; genus Bombina; species Bombina bombina. Next base: position 1,048,570,440 of record NC_069501.1, on the reverse strand, counting down.
CTTGGGGTCACACTTGATCTCTCACTCCCCACAACCAGTCTTTGGCCAATTCCTGTCGACTCCACCTTAAAAACATCTCCAAAATTTGACACTTTCTCACACAAGACACAACAAAGCCTTTAATGCACTCTGTCATCATTTCCCGCCTTGACTATTACAACTCCATCCTCTCCGGCCTCCCTAGCTGCCCTCTATCTCCCTTAGAATCCGTAATAAATGCCTCTGCCAGGCTAATCTTCCTTACACATCGCTCCTCATCTGCTGCATCTCTCTGCCAGTCCCTTCACTGGCCTACCCTAACCTCCACAATAAAACATAAAATCCTGACTCTAACTTTTAAAGCTCTTAATAACCCTGCTCCACCCTATATATCCAACCTAGTCTCCAGATACTCTCCCTCCCGTCCCCTTCGCTCTGCTCATGACCTCCTTATCTCCTCCTCTCTTGTTACATCCTCACATTCCCGTCTACAAGACTTCTCCAGATTGGCCCATATTTTGTGGAACTCTCTGCCTCACTCTACATGACTCTCCCTTAGTTTTCAAACTTTCAAGCTCTCTTTAAAGACTCTACTGTTCAGGGATGCATATAGTATACATTAACATTTACCTATCTTAGTTCCTCTCCACCTTTAGTTATCCCCTTGAACCCCCTTAGCATGCAAGCCTACGAACTTAGCTGCTTTGTATATCACCTTCATTAGAGATAATTTACAACAGTGAAACTCTTGTCAGGGCCCTCTATTCCTTTGTCTCCCATAACTGTTGCCTTGCATATTAGACCCATGTCTTTAGCGCTGCTGAATCTGTTGGCGCTCTACAAATAACTAAAAATAATAATAATAAAAAAGCAGAGTGTTCATTTGATGGTTTCCCTCCGCAAACACGAGACCTCAATCCCATCAAGCATCTTTAGGAACATATGAAAAGGAAAAAGATGAAACACACTGTTAAAGCTCTACTCTCTGGTGCACAGGGATAAGGTAGAATATGCCAAAATCTCTGCAGAAACTTGTAGAACCAATGCCAGAGTTAAAACAATCATTAAGGCAAACTGTGGTCATCCTAAATATTGAGACTTTTTTATATATATGTATTAGCAAAAATATTTTATTTTCTCTTATCAACGTAAATTATGTATTTTGTTTAAGAAATACTGTTGTCAAACAAATTAATCTTCCAGAGTGTTCCAGAAATGCTGAATTCTTGTTGTTGAAGTTTTTGGTAGCGGATTTTATAGCTGAGAAAAATATTTTGCAACCATGGGGTGTTTACATTAATTCCGATAAGCAACAAGCTTGGAGTAAATACAATATTCCAAATATAAATTATTTTAACCTCATTGTGCTTCCAAGAAGATTAAGAGTAGCATGCATGAAATGTAAACACATCTCCTCTTGCAAGCTGTCTTATGCCAGATATGTCTCAGAGTAGGATAAAATAAATAAATAAATAAAGTGCCTGTTACAGATGAACTATAAGCATAATCATGTTACAATCATCTAAACCACAAACAACAGTATACTTGTTACAGAAATGCAAGAGGTCAATGATTTAACCTGCTTGCTAATTTGATGGCTACTTTCAGTTATCTTTTCTCTGCTGTGAAGGGCATGCTCAGGAATTCTGATGGGGTTCTACAGCAATCAAACAGGGGTGTATAGCCTTCCCCAGTACTTCATAGACCCAATGATGAAACTGATAATCACGAGTGGGTTAAAAGTCAGGGAAAAGTATTTATTTAAGTGCCTATGGACTTTGTATCCCTCCCAAAGATTTTATATGTATATGTCTTCTACTGAAGAGTGTTTTACCATGTAGAAAACTATGTGTGTAGATAGACAGACAGACAGACAGATGATGGATAGACAGACAGACTTCACTAAATATAAACAGATCATGGAAACAGACAAGTGGAAAGAGGTGGCATAGGGGAATGTTTTAAAAGAAGCATTCTTTCTCATCCAATCACCTCAAGATAACACAGCATTCGTAAAACATGCTTCTTAAAGGGACAGTATACACTCATTTTCATATAACTGCATGTAACAGACACTACTATAAAGAATACGATGCACAGATACTGATATAAAAATCTAGTATCAATGGTTTAAAAATGTACTTAGAAGCTTTCAGTTTAGCTCTGTTGAAAAGGTAGTTGGAAAGCCCACAGCAAGTGGGAAATAAGACACTCCCCCCCCCTTCTTTTGCATATGAAAAGACCCTTTATACAAACAGGAGCAAGCTGGAGAAGGTAGCTGACGGTATTCAAATAAAACCTTGGGGCTTGGTTAGGAGTCTGAAAATCAGAGCAATGTTCTTTAAAAATAAGCAAAATTATACATTTAAAAAAAACAAAAAAAAACTTTATGGGCTTTATAAATAGATCATCTACAAAACATTTATGCAAAGAAAAAAATGAGTGTATAATGGCCCTTTAACCCCTTGAATACTTGAGAGGTTAGAGACACAACACGTTTCACCAGCTTCCTTTGCCTGGTACACAGACTGTAATGTAAACTATCTCATAAAGGTATATTCCCCCTCATTACCCCCCATATGCTGAGATTATTCTTTTATACAAGTTTATTACATATTTTGTACATTTAGACCATGCATTTAATAAATGAAAATGCTAATTCCTCAGGAACATTACTGACCCCAGGCTATTATTGTGAATAATATTGGCCCAAAGCTGCAAAAATTACCAGCTGTGTTTCACACCATCTGCATTGAATCTGGGTCAGAGCCGCCGAACTGATGACCCATTGACTACATGTAGAGCTCTAGTATGTTTTTGGCTATCATCTCAGTTCTCTTTATTTTTCTTCTCATCCACAGCTGTTTTGTAGAGAGGAGATGCTTTTTACTAGTTTGGTGTGCTCATTTTTATGTGATCCATTGGTGGGTGGTCAGTAGAAGTGTTCACAGTTTGTGTAGGGACTGAATGTGATTTGCTAGGAACATTTAGATTCTCTACAGAGTTTTCTTAAGAATATATTTATGCTGACATCCTTTAGGAGACGATTTTATAAGATTTTTTTTCCAAATATATTTCATCCACCATAATAAAGGTCTGGAAATATATGACCTATCACATAAAAAAGAAAGATCCATACCCTCCAACATAAGGAATGTTTTGCTTAGCACAATAGTGTAGATATGGGATTCTGCCAATATGGGCCTAGATTACAAGTGAAGCGCAAAAACAATAGTGCTATTTAGCACTAACTGCATGCAAGTTAAATCAATAGCTCCTATTCTTGTATTTCAAGTTGAAAGTAAAGCTTTGTGTAAGCAAAAGTAATAGGCACACTAACATCTGGAGGTTGGAGACATCTGGAGACATCTATAGGATGTGCTACAAAAGCCTCTTCTAACCTTCATGTGTGCGCTAACACCAAAGGTGCACTAGGACAACTGTTCTAAAGCCAAAGGTGTGTTAAGAAATACTTTAAATACATTTGCTCTTCATTTATAAAAAAAACTTATTATTTTATTTGAAATATATATATATTTGTATATTCACACATATATATATGTGTACATATTTAGGGGTATATTTAACATAGTGTGAGCGGACATGATACGATGTAGCGTATCATGTCCGCTGCACATCGATAAATGCAGACAGCATACGCTGTCGGCATTTATCATTGCACCAGCAGTACTTGTGGACTGCTGGTGCAATGCCGCCCCCTGCAGAATCGCAGCCAATTGGCCACTAGCAGGGGGTTTCATTCAGCCCGATCGTATTCGATCTGGTTGATTTCTGTCTGCTCCATTCGGAGCTTGATAAATCGGCCCCTTAATATATATATATATATATATATATATATATATATATATATATATATATATATATATATATATATATATATATATATATATATATACAGGGCTCAAAATTTCCACTCTTTACTAGCCATTGGTGAGTGGAAATTTAATGGTGGTGAGTGAAAGTTAGTGAGTGAATGTTGAATCAAAATGTACACTCCTGTTCCAGCATTGACAAACAAACATTTTGGACTATGTGCTAAAAATATTATATATCCTAGAATATTCCTCTAGGGCTGTAGGAACACAATTAGTGCTGAGACTGTTACTTCTGAGAGGGTAAACAGGGGCAGAGAGAGATTGGAGAGGAAAAGGAAAAGTACAGAAGAAGATAGCTTTACGAGAGAGTGGAGAAAAAAGTAAAGAGTAAAAAGATATGAGAGAGGGGGGAAAAAGAGTGTAAAGAGAAGATATGGCCTGAGAGATAAGGAAGAAGGTAAAAAGAGAAATTGAAGAGAGGAGGGAGGGGAGAAAGATAGTTAAGAGAGAAAAGGAAGAGATGATAATTATTAAAAGAAAATCTCGAGGTCTCCTATGACCTTCCATGACTGTCAGCACTCTCTTTCTCCAATCTCTCACCAACTTCCTATTTCTATCCAGCTGTTGTCTTACCCAGAATCACCTTACCCAGAAGTTCATGTTGCTAACTGCTATGCACTTATTTATGTTAATCTATTACTGTATGTAGCATTATTTAATTTGTTAAGGTATAAATAATGTGTTTCCCAATGACTAAACATATGCAAAGAGGGGGTGTAGTAGTGGGTGTGGGAAGATAGTGGGTAGGATCAGAAGTGGCGAGTAACATTTTGGCCCGGCTAGTAGCTTACGACCTGAGATTTTGAGCCCTGATATATAGATAAAATATATATATATTTCAGAATATTTGTTTGCTACAGTATTTCGGTATATCTGTTTAGTTTAAAAGCCTCCTATTAGTGCTAACCTGGGCTCTGGAAAGGAGGGTCAGGATTAGCGCAGCTATATTTGTTTTCTTTAAAATTAGCTGGTGCATTCGGATATTTGTTTTGTGAAAACAAAACAAATATCCCTAATTTTGTTTTGAGTATGCATTTATAACAAGACACATGCACATATCTAGCTAATAACTATATATCTTATATATATATATATTTATATAAATATCTATATATATATATTTAAAAATAAAATGTTTAAAAGGCATATGTTGTATGTCTATGTGTTTGAGTGGGAGGGACTCAAAAGGTGTGTATATATATATATATATATATATATATATATATATATATATATATATATATATATATATTCAAAAGTTTTAGCAATGGTATAATGACCGTATATAATTATTTCTCAGTTTCTTTATTAGAATACAAACAGAAAGTACAGGATATTTGTATGCAGTACTAAAAACAGACAAATGCTTCTATAGGTTAAAGTGGCAAGTATTTAGTGTGACCTCCCCTTAAGCAATAGCAGGAACCTGGCTCTCATTAACCTAAATGGAATGGAACACTAATTAATGTCATTTCTAACACCTACTATTTCATGTCAAAATGACTGCTGTGGAAAAGGTCTAACACCAGGTTTTTGCAAGACATGCTTGAGCATTACATACACATGTGGTATGAGATTAATTAATTGGAAGCTTGCTAATAAGACCAAATTTCAATCACATCATTCCTTTCAGAATGCCAAAGTTCACAGAATTCAATAGGCATAAAATCGTACTTTTGCATCAGCAAGGCCATGCTCAAAGGGAAATCTGCAAACAAACTGGATACTCAGGATGTGGTATTCCAGCTGTTATAAAGAAATTTGAAGCATCAAGATAGGTCAAGGACAAATAAAGGTCTAGAAGGCCAAGAAAATGTTCAAAATCTGATGAGAGGTTTCTTACAGTTTCTTCTTTGATAGACCAGAAGAAATCCAGCAAGGACCTGGCTCAGCATCTGGCAGCTTCATCAGGAATTTGACCATTCTAAAGTCCGAAGAAGCTTGATCAGGAATGGTCTATTAGCCAAGAAACCACTTTTTCGGGAAGGGGAAAAGGGTGAAAAGGCTAAAATATGCTAAAACTAACAAAGGGCAAGATTACAAGTCATGCGGTATGGGTTTTCCACACGTGATATGGTCTTTTCGCAATCAATCGCCTTTTACGCAACAATCCTTTCCACGCGTGAAGAGCTGTAGTTAACATTTTTCTGAAACATAAGCGTTTTATGAAAAACTTAAAAAATACATTACAAAGTACAGTTATACTCATATTAACACTGTTTAATAAAAAAAAAATAAAAAAAAGTATTGCACATAAGTTATAAGGGCTAAAAGATAAGAGATCTCGGGTATTAGGAAAAAAAACAATAGCAGGGATTTTTATTGACATACATACACATACATAGAGAAACATGGATTTATATGTATAGAGATAGTTATCTCAGAGGGATTTTCAAAGAGATAATCGCAAATAGATCTTGAGATATCTAGACATATGCATATCTTGCTATAAATAGATATATCTGTCCCCAAAAATCATCACAAATATAGAGAAATATTTATTTAGAAATAAATAGAACATATTCCGTTATGAAAACATTCTCGCAATATGAAATATTTGCATTTTCATGTACATTTTTGGAGGGGAATATGTCATGGGCTTTGCGCAACAGATTAGGCTTTTAGTGGATTTTTTTTCTATTTGTCGTCTCCATTAACTTCTATTGGGGAATACGTGAACCCACAGGCAATTTGGCTGTTTGGATAACGCGGGATAACGCGCGTGAAAAATAAATATTTTGCAACTTGTAATACCTGTGCTACCCCAAATGTGAAAAAGCCATAACTCGTGCAGAATTTTTACAACTGCGAAAAACAGATTTGCCGTGCAACTTGTAATCTTGCCCAAAGACTGGAATGAAGATCAGTGGATAACAATATTATTAAGTGTCGAATCCAAGTTTGACATTTTTGGGTCCAATTGTAAACAATATCTGAGAACAAGAGTTAGAAAGAGGTGGAAGAATTAGTGCTTGCGGTCATCAGTGAAACATGGTGAAGGGTCTGCCCTGATTTTGGGCTGCATTTCTGCCAGTGGTGTTGACGATTTTGTCCGAATTGATGGGATCATAAATGCTGAAAAGTACATTCCTTCTGGAAAGCACCTGATTCGGAATGGTTTTATTTTCAAGCATGATAACGATCCCAAGCTCACTGCTAATGCAGTGAAATCATATTTGGAGAGAAAAACAGCTGATAAAACACTCATGGACATGGAATACAGACCTGAATATTATAGAGGCCGTATGGGATCACCTGGAAAGAGAAAGAAATAAAAGACAACATAAATCTAAAGAAGGACTCTGGGAAGGGCTGAAAGAAGCCTTGTATAATATACCAGAAGATTACTTCAGAAAACATCAGGACAGCCTCCCCAAAAGTGTTCAAGATGTGCTTAGTGCCAAGGGAGGTCTCACTAAATACTGACTTTTTCCTGAAGAAGCCATTTTGTCCAGAAAATGTAGTTTTTTATATTTTGTATACATGTTTCCTGTATTTTCTGTTTGTATCTTAATAATGAAGCAGAAAAAAATTAATTAATATGGATAGTCACTAAAACTTTGCTAAAACAACATAGTCGCCTAAGACTTTTGTATATGTACAGTATATATGTGTGTGTGTATAAATATATATATATATATATATATATATATATATATATATATATATATATATATATATATGTGTGTGTGTGTATGTATATTTGTGTATATCCAAGAACTGCATTACTGCAAGATATTTCATTATTAAACCTGCAATAATGTAAATTATATCTCAGCAAGATTTTTAAAAGAAATGTATCATTGCCACAAAAAGCTTTACCAAAAAAAATAATCATAAGCATCTATAAGACTTGCTATTTATATCTATCCCATGCACAAAATAAACCCAAGCAATCCATTACCAGTGAATGATTTTAGTGAAAGGCTGCAGCTGACTTAATGATTTTAATCCTAGAGGTTGAGGATGATTGTTCCCTCCGTGATCAGCATTGCTGGCCATTAATCTAATCCTACTGTGGTTCTCTGACTTGACTTCAGAACCAAAGACTGGACTGGACACATTAGGCAGATGCTATATTAGAGGTACGATTTGGAATCATAAAATACAGGTTTAATGCTTTGTTAACACCTAGAAACCAATATCATATACCCACAGTACTAAAGATGTTCGGGAAGGGACTCCCACCACATTACCCTGTGATCCAACGAGCTTGCACTAATATTTTATCAAATGCACTTTGTCCTTTGGTATTCTTTGTTGAAAAGCATATGTACATATCCTTTGCAGCAGCAATACACTTCTAGCAGCTGGCTGGTGATTGGTGGTAACATTCATGTCTCTTGTCATTGGTTTACCAGATGTGCTGAGCTAGCTCACAGTAGTGCATTGTTGTTTTAGAACTGCCTTTAACTATGTGTTTAAATCCTTTGCCGGGGTTAAACTCATAGTTATATAATAATATAACATATTAGAGCATTTTCTTTTTTCACTTTTATGTCCCTTTAATACTTTATAAAAGTATATAAAAGATGTTACCCTGTTAAGCATAAAACCCACAAATAATTTTTTTTTTCACCCTTTCAATAACCTACATTCCCCAGACTTCTTCGGTTTTATAACAAATGATTTGCTCTTTAATTATGGTGTTGTGCAGCTTACACTATAATATTCCAGTCATTTCATGAGACAGAATTTGATCTGTAACGTGGGCCGACAAACTACTTAAAAGCCGCGTTTCTTACATGTTTGGCAAGAAAAGCAATTTTCTGCAAAAGAGAAGAAGATATGAAGCAGTGATAGGTATTTTCACTACCTGAGTATAATGAGGTGCAATGCATTGTGCTTGCATCTGGGTAAAAGTTTCAAATCTGGCTTATTATTTGATTGCTAATTCCTCCTTCTATCTTAACCTCTAAACCTCAGAGAGCAACATTAGCACCAGCCTCCCTCTCTACAAACCACAAGCTCAGCACTTGTTTCCCATGAGCAGAGTTGAGATATTCTAACCTGTGTCACAGACATTTCCCAATGTGGAATAATAGAGTGTGGTGCATTGTAACTTGCCCCTGCCTTGCAATACCCCCTGCTATGACAGTATTAAAGCCTAAAACATACTTTTTCTGTCTCTGTACCACAATGTTGCCTTTGCAGTTCTCTCTGCTATTCAGGATCACAGTTCTGCAACCTTACATCAGACCTACCCTGCTGTTCACTAGCTTTATTCTCTAAGAAAGACACAGCTTTCCCTCCCTTTCAGCTATTCCTGTCTTGGTCTCCAAAAAAAGCACAGATCGCTCTTGTTGAACATATACCACCTTCTGTTCTCTTTCTTCTGATCTGTGTGTTCTGCTTCCCCTACTAAATACACAAAGCTAAACTACCTTGTAACCCTCCGCTGGGGCTCCAATAAAGCCAACGATCCCTGATCTTAACAATCGGCATTTACCATTGTATTGCCTTCCTTTCATTGTAGCACACCCTCTCCTAAATATAGATTTAGGAACTGTTTGTTACAGCTGCTTGCGTTTCTCTGAAAGATTTTCCTAGCAATGAATGAGTAATGAAGCATACTGCTGCATCATAATATATTTATAATGCTCTGTTAACCTCTTCTGTGCAGGTAAACATCTAACAATCATTGATACGAGTCCAAAAGCGTAAAAAAAACAAATATATTTTATATGTATAGGGTAAGCATGAAAAGCAAAAATAGCCACGAATAGGGTAAAACTTTCTCAAGAATGAAATCTATCATAAGGGTTTGTAATATATTCCAAGTAAAAAGTATGATGGTAAGAATTTAAGTAAACCCAGTTAAGGCAAATGGTTACATTAGAATGGTAGAAAATGAAAAGAAATAGATGTCATGTCTATTTATTGCCCTTGTGACACTCTAATATATTAATTATTTAACTCTCTAATTCCCAGGGAGAAATTCAACCTTAATATTCTTATTAAAAATGCTGCATTATTTTGAAGCTTATGTGGTTTGGGACTTGAACCTGAGTTTTCTCCCTCAGCATGAGCACAATTTACTCAGACATGGTCCAGGCTCCTCTTAGAACAGTCACAGTCAATGAATATATCAGGTGTCACTAGGGTGTCATAGGGTGTCAGTACAAAACGAGGCTGAGCATGCAAGTTTCTATTTCAGGCAAGTCTATAATAAATAATAATCTATAATGTATTATGGACGGTACTTGAATAAACAAATACTCACCTACACAGTTCTTTTGTTAGATGAATACTCAAATTCTCAATTACTTTTGTGGGTAATAATTATAAAAGTTCTCCAAAAGGAAAAGCCTAGACAGAAAATAATTTATGGAGACAAATATGAGCTAGAAGACCTGTCTAGCTTTGCCATAAGACACACGTTAATCCTAATTATAACCAAAAGGCTACCACTGTTATTCTTCAACGGATGTGATTTTCCATTTCTGCTTGAATCTACTACCATGTAACTACTACTCTTTAAGAAAAGCTATAAAAATCTGCTTCTGGTCTTATTTAACATCAACTTCAATTCATATTCTCTTGTTCTGGTAGCTTTTTTGTAAAGAGAGTTTTGAATCTTTCCAGGAAGCTTAATTCCTGGCTGATTTTTATTTGTAGACTTGGGAGGGGTGAGATGATAGAGAACCTCAAATCACTTTGGCTGCAAAATGAAATAAAGTGTCAGCCTTTGTTTAAACTATATTGCATATTATCCTAACATCTTTTTTTCTGAGTCATACACCTTGACATTTTTATGGCAAAGGCAATAGATATGGTGCTAGTTTACTCACATAAATGTTTATGATATTTAGCATACAGCAACATAAGAAACCCAGATAGCAAACAAGTCTAAAATGATTCCCAAAGGTCATTGGGATAATATAATTATCAACACCCAATTGAAAATTAAGAAAAAGGGGTGATAAAAGGAGATGAGAACAGATCTGAGGAAAGTTACAGAGGGAGAAGGCAAAGATGTAAAATAAGTCAATAGAGATCTGTATCAATGAAGATGGTAGAATAAGGAAAAAGAATAGGGAAAAGCAATAAGATGGAAATAGGAGAAGAGGGGGCAGTGAGAAAGCAGCAGAAGGTGAAGAGAGAGAGAGGCGTATAGAACAGATGGAAGGAGAAGAGAGGGAAGGAAACAGTGGAAAGGATGAGGGGCGGAATGCTGAGGTTATCAGAGCAGGAGAGAGATGCAACAGCAGTTCAGAGGGGGGACAGGACACCCCAGTCGTTCCTTACCATGCATGGATGTTCCCCTGCATCCCACAGCCTGTGCAAGCTGCTTTGTCAAAAGCTCAGAGCATCCTGAGAGCAGCAACCACCCCTGCACTGCCAGAGAGCACTGCACTGTGTGCCCTGGCAAGACTCACTAAACACGTTCAGGGTCTTTAACTGCTTTGCTGCTGGGATGCTGACAGTCTATATTATCCTTCATTCTGTGTCACAGTGCAGACTCCTATTAACTAATTCTCTGTGAAATGATCTGCTTCCACTTATTAACCTTTTACAAATGACACTAAGCAGATCTGTGTTAACTGTTTCACAGCCAGGCTGCAGACTTCACATTTTAACCTTCATACAGTTCAAGGTGCAGAACCTCATAACTTTATTAACTATTTTACTAACAGGCTGCATGTGTTACATTATAACCACACCATATATTGTTACAATTAACCCTTTCTAGACATTTTTAATTCATGTCTTTATACTCATTATATTCATTTAGACATTGTTTTTTACAGTTCAAACACTGTCAAATTGTAGAAGCTCATTAACACATATTTAGTACAATACAGCTGATCCCCTTTTAACTCAAATGAAGTCAAATGAAGGATCAAAGCGCCGAACCATATTAACTCTAACTGCACAAATACATTCTATAGGACACTGAGTCCGAACATTCCTGATAAGATGTCACTAACATATTAAGTGCTAGAAGGAAGAAACCCTTTGTACAGTGTCACATAGCAAAGCATTCCCTGATATCATGTCGTGCCTTATACTCCTATTGTAGTTACATAACTGCAAGCCCTGTAAGCCATATGACTGATGCATCTAGCAACCGATTCCTGCATGGTGTCACTTTACATGCATCCAGGTAGTAGCATGATCTTACAAGGTACAGTAAGCTAGAGTATCCCTGCAGGGAACTGGAAAGTAAAGGGTTACCTGAGGAGGTTCCTTTTGCTAAAGACCCGTGAACGAGGAGGAGAGAGCACTGAGGTAGAGCCAGTCACAACTCTCTAATGTTCTGGAGGAGGAGCCTACAATAGTTCTTTCTGTGCTTAACCCATCAATGAAAGAGAGCAATTTGCAATATTATCTCTGCAATATAAAGGGGATTTTTTTTAAATTTTTTTTTTTTTTTACTTTTCTTAGTTTAATCTTACGTACATTGTGTTTTTTGTACACATGATTTTCAGAAGATTCAATACCCTGTACATAATATCTACGCATAGAAACAGCTTGGAAGCATGTATGTATGTGTGTATATATATATATTTATATATATATATATATATATATATATATATATATATATATATATATATATGTGTGTGTGTGTGTGTGGTATTATGAATGTTTTGTATTTAAATGGAACCACTATATAACTCAGCCCTGTACAGTGAGAACATTACAGTTACTGTGGGGTCTGCTAGTCTGGGAAGACTATGTGTGTGTAGATAATGAGGCTTTGCTAGAGATGGGGGTGGTAATTTCATACACTAGATGTCTACATGTATCCTCTATTCCAGGGGTCGCCAACCTTTCGGACCTCAGGGACCACTAAACTCACAATTTTGAAACCCGTGGACCACGAACATGATTTTTTTTTAAAAGGTACAAACCTGTGTGAGTGTGAGTGTGTGTGCGTGTGTATATATATATATACATAGCTAACTTTACATTATGTATATATTTACACATTTTTAAGAATTATTTTTTTGGAATTAACTGAATGACAGAAATGAGAGAATACTTCAAAATGACAGATGAAGGGTGAGTGCATACTTGCCAACTGTCCCGTTTTTGCCGGGACAGTCCCGGAATTTGGTACCGGGTCCCGGCCATTTAAATGTCCCGGACTGTCCCGGCAAGAGTAGCAGGCTGCAGTGCTTTTTTGAGCTAACAGTAGCGCGTCCCCTTCGTGACACTCTGAGGCCCGCCCTCCCCTCCTTTGAATTTGTAATTCAGTCAGCAGCAGCGAATCAGCGATGTCTGAGCAGGCGTGATGTCATCAGGGGCATCTCACGTGACCCCGCGTTGCCGCTCACTAGCACTCTGAGAAGTGTGAAGGTGAGCAGCTGAGAGTGTCACTCGCTGTCGCTGTCGCACACCGGGCCCCGTAATCCTCTGACTTGAGGCGCTGCACCAGACGAGAGTGAGTTGAGACTGTGAGAGGTGAGAGTCTGGCTGCCTGCCTGCGCATATTTATGAACCTGCTCTCTGAGGCTGCAATAAAAAGTTTTAGGCACTCTGGCTAGGCTGCTAAAGTACAATGAAATCAGAATGAATCAATTATTTTAAAAAAAATATACATTTGTGACTTATTTAAGTAAGTTTTATTTGTCAGGCACGTCTGTTATGCTAGGAAAAAATCATGCTGGTAATAAAATGACTAATAATTATTATAAAGTAACTGTAACAACCAGGCAGCAGGTAGATTCGCAAATCTGAGGGGTAATTAAAAAATAGTAAAAGCTTCTTAATTTTTAAATTACCCTGGCTGATATTTTTTAGGAAATGATCTGCCACTGATGTTATATGCAGTTTATTGTTATATCTGCTGGTAGAGATATTTTTCAGTAAAGTTAAGCTTCTTAATTTTTGAATTACCCTGGCTGATATTAGCAAATGATCTGCCACTGTTACAGAGTTTATTTGTTATCATCTCTGTTGGTTCTGTAAGTACAGAGATGCAGTACCCTTCTGAAGCTTTACTACAAAATATCTGTACTTACAGAACCAACAGATTAGATCATAACAAATAAACTGTATATAACAGTGGCAGATCATTTGCTATAGCCAGGGTAATTCAAAAATTAAGAAGCTTACTGAAAAATATCTCTACCAGCAGATATAACAAATAAAATAACAGCTGAGTGGCATATTATTTGCTAATAGCATTGAGATAGGCATTCTATGTCCCCCCCTACATAATATATAGCCCCCATGTGTCACCCAGCATATAATATATAGCCCCCATCCCCCCTTCATAATATTTTGACCCTTAGTGCTAACCCTGCATAAATATATGCCCCCATGTGCCCCTCTACATAATATATGCCCCCCTGCATAATATCTGGTCCCTAATATGCCCCTTGCAAAATGTTTGTCCCCTATGTTCCCCTTGCATAATTGCTGGCCCCCATTATGTGCCACCTTCCTAATATCCCCATATGTCCCCCCTGCACAATGTCTGGACCCAATGTTCCCCCTGCATAATATCTTGTTCCCATATGCCCACCTCCACAGTGTCTGGCCCCTATGTGCCCCCCTGCTTAACATATGGCCCACTTGAACCTCGCATCACACAACTAAAAATCCCACACTCTGCAAAATGTTGGCACTTCCTGCAGCAGAGGGCAGGAAAATGTGTATAGCCAGAGTGCCAGCTGTTTGTACAGGGTGTATATAACCAGTCTGCTGGTGCTATAACTCATTAGCTGCTCTAGAATTCTCCCTGTAGTATGACTGTATATAGAAACAAATGCTACATATAATCAGTTGTCTCTTTATAACACACCGTGCTATAAATATTCATGTTATAGCTTTGCTTATTATGACCACCTCTTCTCGCAGGGCATTTTGATAGTGTTTCACCACTAGGGTGTTAGTTCATGTGTCATATAGATAACACTGTGCTTACGCACGGGGCGTTCCAGGCAGTCAGCTCTGATTGGCTAAAATGGATTTCTGTCAAAAGAACTGAAATAAGGGGGCAGTTTCCTGTGGCTTAGATACAAGGTATTTACAGAGGAAAAACGTGTATTAAAGGGACAATAAGCACCAGAATTTATGTTGTTTAAAAAGGTAGATAATCCACTTATTACCCATTCCCCAATTTTGCATAACCAACACAGTTATAATAATATACTTTTTACCTCTGTGATTACCTTGTATCTAAGCCTCTGCAAACTGCCCCCTTATTTCAGTTCTTTTGACAGACTTGCATTTTTAGCCAATCAGCGCTTGCTCTTAGGAGCTTCACGTGCCGGAGCTCAATGTTATCTATATGAAACACATGAACTAACACTCTCTAGTGGTGAAAACCTGTCAAAATGCTTTCCGATTAAAGGCAGTCTTCAAGGTCTAAGAAATTAGCACATGATTTAGATTTCAACTAAGAATACCAAGAGAACAAAGCAAAATTGGCAATACAAGTAAATTGGAAAGTTGTTTAAAATGACATGCCCTATTTAAATCATGAAAGATTTATTTTGACTTTACTGTCCCTTTAATATAACTGTGTTGGTTATGCAAAACTAGGGAATTGGTAATAAATGAATTATCTATCTTTTAAAACAATACAAATTCTGGTGTACACTGTCCTATTAATACACTTTTTACCTCTGTGATTACCTTGTATCTAAGTATCTTCTAACAGCCCCCTGATCACATGACTGTGACTATTTATTATCTATTGAGTTGCATTTAGTACTGTGTGAAAACATTATCTATATGGCCCACATAAACTTCTCAGGCGTGAAAACATTATCTATATGGCCCACATGAACTATCAGTCTCACGTTGTGAAAAGCAAATACCAAAGCATGTGATTAAGTGGCTGTCTCTATAGAGCCTTTGAAACAGACAGAAATGTAGAGGTTTAAATGTTATAAAGTATATTAATCTAACAATGTAGGTTGTTGTGCAAAGCTGGGGAATGGGTAGTAAAGGCGTTATCTGTCTTTTTAAAAGATAACAATTTTTGTGTAGACTGTCCCTTTAATGGAGGGCGTCAAAATGCACCTTCGCCTGTGTACACAAAAATCCTTGCACCGGCCCTGAAAGTATTCTCATGCTAGGGACACTCTACTTTCCACTTCCACTAGTGCAGATATATTCAAAGCTACATACTTATTTTTATTGATTTACAAAGATCATGTCTGAGTCAAAGCTAGAAAAGTGGAACACCCACAGCTGATTAGATCACTTTTAAAACTTTGACACAGAATGCCCATTGTAATTACTAACTTGTAAAGTTCTAATATGGGTTGAGTGCTTTGCTCAAGATAAGCTGTTATTTATTGGGGCGTATTTGTCATTGTCTCCCTAGCCATGTATGATTAGACATTGAACTACAGAGTTGTATATTTTATGTTATATTCTTTATAATTTAGCAAATTTCTCCTCTGTCAATTTTTTTTATGCAGTAAAGGTTATTGGTGATGAGTTCCACTTGAATGATTTGACTGAGAATTACTAATAAGGTTAATTTACGCACTGGTAATAGATTGTGTAAGAATATTTGTAAGGAAATTAAGCAGTATTTATCAACCTCCTTTCTTAAGTATTTGCCTCTATTGCATTTGTTTGGTAACAAACACAATTTTCCATAATGGAGCTGATCATCATTTTCCCCTGGGGCTCATCAGGAGTACCTCATAGGGTGCCAAAGATATAACCTTTATTTTAAAGGGACACTAAACCCACATGTTTTCTTTCATGTTTCAGATAGAGCATGACATTTTAAGCAACTTTCTAATTTACTCCTATTGTCAATTTTTCTACGTTCTTTTGCTATCTTTATTTAAAAAGCAGGAATGTAAATCTTAGCAGCTAATTCCTTTATAACCCTTTTATACTAAACAGTCTGTATGAAACATTTTTGATTAGGACACCTTTTTCTATATGTCCATTATGAACTGATAATATGCCTTTCACTACTTATACATAAATTTTTCTCTTATGAGAATCAATTATTAATTCATTTAAAACTATGTACTTTTATCATTTTAAAACTTTTTAAGTTCTATAAGCCTTTGAACATCGTAACTAGGAATTTTTAACCATTGAAACACACCACTAAAGTGCAATAAAGTTTTTAACATTGTATAGAATCAAAAAGCAATTGATACTTATATTAAATTTGCATAAATGTATCAATTGATAACCGAAATCATTATGGACATTTTTGTATAAAAAGACCCCATCAGTATCATCCGGTATGGTTTGACAAAGGCTCCAAGGAGCTGAAACGCGTTACCAATACACGGATGATACACTGAGGATATTGCCGAGGACACTGCTGAGGACGTTGCTAAGACGCTGCCACGGATAGTCAGATTTCAAACAGGGATACGATTTGCCAACGTCACTTCCCGCACTTGTGGGCGTGTTCAAGGTCCGACACGGAACTTTGTGGTTTTGGCGCTACCCCTAAACTGACGAGCATTGGCAGCGGTGTTTAAAGAGGTACTTTCTCTCTGCTTTTGAACAAAGGTACGACTCTTAAAGGATTAGATTGAAAGGCTATTTTTGCTAAAGATCTTTCATACGGACACTGGGGTTTGGAGTAATAACCCTCTTCTACTATCATCATATGCTGACCTATTGTCCATACTACCTACACAGACTTTGAAATAAGACAGGACAATCCTATTTAAACAAAAAGGAGATCTGGATATATGATCTGGATATATGCTTAAGTCAGATTGTAAGCATATTAACTGCTAACATTTCTCAGGAGAAATTATTCAAAGTTACTTTTTCAAAGTTACTTTTTTAAGGTTTTTAGAAAATTTTATTTTAGATTACTTTTAGTTAGTCTCTTAGAATATTATTAGGCTGCTAAATCACTTATACATTTTTAAAAGGAACACCACTATTTATTTATTTATTTAGCTCTTAGATTGGTACCAATAGGGAGAAATAACAGTATTACACTGCTTCTGTATAATTTTTTTGTGTATTTTATATATTTTTTTCTGAATTAATAATCGATGTTTTAAACAAATAAAATGTATTGATTATTCAACATTTTAGTACAATAATAGTCCTTTTTTATATTTTTTATATATTTATTGTGATTTTCATATTATCAGCACTTTATGGACCATTTACTCTATAAATAAGAAAAATTATCGATTTAAAATAGATAACTAAATAGAAGCCATTTTTAAAAAAAGATCTATTGCCATTTGTGTCTCACACAAATTTGGCGCACACATATATACCTATATCTTTTTGCACATTCGATCATTTTCAGGCTTAGGGATTGCCTGTTTTTTATGTGTAGCTCAGATCTTATCTAGCGCATTGTTTTTCATACAATTTCCCTTTTAAAAAATCTTAGCAGCCAGCCCATTTTAGGTTCAGCACCATGGATAGCGCTTCCTTATTGGTGGCTGACATTTAGCCACCAATAAACAAGCATAACCCAGGTTCTCAAACAAAAATGGGCCGGCTCCTATGCATTACATTCCTGCTTTTTAAATAAAGATAGCAAAAGAATGAAGATAAATATGTAAAGGCTGGAAATTGAAACTACAGAAATCCTATCAGCTAGATCAGAAACAGGGTGGTGGTATCCATTTAAAAACATAAGCAGTAGAGTGGCTTCTAAAGAGCCATTAACTATAAAATTGTCTGATCTCTGTTGAATGGTTTACATAAAAATGTAAGTAGGATAATTGGAATGTTTTCAACACAATGAGATAGCAGTAGTGTATGATGCATGGGCCATTTATTTCATTAATTCCATTCTGTACATTCTACTTCTATTTTCATATTTTAATTTTGTGTATATATATATATATATATATATATATATATATATATATTCTGCACCATTAAAAATAGGCGGAGCTAAATTATGCTAATTATGGGGGTTTGACAAAGTGGGAGGGGCTTTAGGGCAGGGGGTGTGGTTAAATATTTCATGCAGGTAATTGATAGCTGCAAAGTGTCCCTGGAAATTTTTTTGAAATGTTGGCAACTATGTGAGTGCTAACTTTTGAGCTGGAAGCAGAGAGGCAGAAAGTGGGGGAAAAAGAATTATGTTTAAAAGGACCACAAGACTTCCAAGTTACCTCCCCAGTTAGGAATTGTTCAAAACTACTTATTAGAGTCATAAACATTAGAGTCATAAGCTAAGTTTATATCAGAAAGCTCTCAATAAGGATGTGAGCTAACCATGACTGATGTTACTGGCAATTACTATAATACTGGTGGGATATGGCTAATCTGCTGGATGGCAATTACTGGAATTCAGGTGGAATAGCTTTGTGCGCAGGAAAATTATTAGAATGAAAAATAATTAATATTTAATTAAAGAAAAAGAAGATGGAGGGAAGGAAGACACACAGTGATGTAAATTTATCTGAAGGAATTAGAAAAACTACTACAAAGAGACAGGTAAAGGGAAGAAAATAAATGAAATATGAGAGAGAAAAAAAAGTAAGATTTTCTTTTTTTATATACTTTAATTCCCCTATTTCAAGACAAGACTATACCAACCTTTGCTGGCTTTAGAATGGAAGCATCCCCCTCTGAGCAGCCCGCTGGGCAGGAGGAGTTAAAAATACAATCTAGCTACGCAAGTTGTGCAGTACTACGCAACGTGCGTAGGAAGATTGTAATTTAACTCCTCCTCCGTCGGTTTTCACTGATGTCCAGCAAGGGGGTGACACCATCAGAGGAGATGAATTCCTGCTTGATGCTGTCAAGGACCACCAACATCTTCTCGTGGACCACCAGTGGTCCATGGACCACTGGTTGGCGACCGCTGCTCTATTCGATGGATAAATTTGTCTTGTTGCGAAAATGTAATATAAAGGGGCCGATTTATTAGGATGCGGACGGAAATAATCCGCTGTAGCGGATCATGTCCGCCCGACATTGCTAAATGCCGACAGCATACGCTGTCGGCATTTAACATTGCACAAGCTGCATTACTTTTGGGAATTCAGAACCACACCACCAGGAGGAGGCAAAGACACCCCAGCCAAAGGCTTAAATACCTCCCCCACTTCCCTCATGCCCCAGTCATTCAGCCAGGGAACAAGGAACAGTAGGAGAAATATCAGGGTGAAAAAGGTGCCAGAAGAATAAAAAACTAAAATATGGCCGCCTCATAGATAAAACGTGGGCAGGGAGCTGTGGACTCTTCCCATCAGAAGAAAAGAAAATTATCAGGTAAGCATAATTTAAGTTTTTCTTCTTAAACGGGAAGAGTCCACAGCTGCATTCATTACTTTGTAAAACAATACCCAAGCTATAGAGGACACTGAATGCAAACAAAAGGCAGGTACAGAAGGTGGCCCCTTCAAAGGGCAACACAGCCAGAAATTACCCAACACCCGCCAAAAAAAATGGTATCGCTAGAACAAAAAAGGTGAAAAACCGAAAGGACCAAATAACTACCCATCAGTTAACATCCGGCAAGGCCGTCCTAGAGACCACTCAAAATCCATAAAGACCATTGAGCACAAAGGCATCCAAGGTGCCAAGCCCCGCAGGATCCTGGATCCGACAAAACTTACCCCCAACCCGAAAGAAGAGAACCTCCCCCTACCACCGAGGGGGAAAACGGAGGACCCAATAAGAGATCCAAAAGGACCACTAAACTAGAGTAAGAAAAAACCTCAATATGACTAAAGCAAACCCAAGGTTGCTACAAGACAACCGAACAGGGAAATTAACTCCCTAGTAGGACAAGGATCCTATCCCTACCCCCAGAGAGTAAACTCACACTTATGAAAGAGCGATCACGAGGAAGAAAAAGGCCCACCCTCAGATCCTTCAACACAACACCATATAATTGATGGTGCTCCAAGGAAGCCACTAGCTCCCCACTGTACCATAGTTTAGCAGACACAACCTCTAAAACTAGCCAAAAATAGGTAGGAACCCATATCAGGGCTGAAGAAAAATTCGTAGCCTGCAGACAAGGATTGGGAGAGACTAACTGTCCTTGTAGAGAAAGAGGCTCTCTGTGAGAATACAGAGCCACAGCTGAACAGGAGCTCGCGAGATCCAGCCTCAAAGCAGCAAGCTGACCCTAAGCCATCGTGGGACACTATCCCACAGAGAAATTCCCATCCAGGAAGAAATCTAGACCCTAGATAACATCCAACACCAGCAGCAAATGCCACCAGCGGAGGGATGAAAACACAGTGAGCCCCCCACCGAAGGTAGGAGAAAAGGATCAACTGAAAGTACACGGACAAGACTCAACAGAGCAGTCAGATCTCCGACCCCCACTCCGAGGTAACAAACCCAAAAAAGGCTGGCAACGTCCGAAGACAGAGAATGCACAATCTCCAAACCAGACCTCAGGAGGAGAAAGGAAGGGTCTAAGAGGAAAACGAGACCCATAAGAGAACAACTCTGACCAATTACTTAAATCTGGCATGCTACCATGAGCCATGACAGAAATACTATGTGTTTGGGTACCAGAACCATTACACAGCTCCCTTCCTTAAAAAGGGACACTCCCCAAAAAGGGAGATAGGGCACTGAATTACAGCATCCTAGAACCAGAATCCAGCCCCCATGCAGAGCCGGTGCTAGAATTTTTGGCCACACAGGCGAGGAAATATTTTGCCGCCACCCCCCCCAATTACATCCCATCCCATTGCTAGTTAAAGGGATATGAAACCCACATTTTTATATCATGATTCAGATAGAGCATGTCATTTTAAGCAACTTTCTAATTAACTCCTATTATCAATTTTCTTTGTTCTCTTGGTATCTGTATTTGAAAAGCAGGAATGTAAGCTTAGGAGCCGGCCCATTTTTGGTTCAGCACCTGAGTAGCGCTTGCTGATTGGTGGCTAAATTCAAATCAAACAGTGGTAGTGCTGCATAGCAAATCAAACTAATTTGCTATGCGGCACTTCTAATGTTTGATTTGCTATGCCACACTACTACTAACAGTAGTAATGCTGCATAACAAATCAGATAGTGGTAGTCCTGCATAGCAAATCAAACAGTGGTAGTGCTGTATAGCAAATCCAACAGTAGAATTTTGCGATTTTTCTGTGTACATTAGCAGAAAAGGGACTGCCATATTATTGATTGGTAACATAACTGGAATATGTTTATTATTTTACTACACATTTTTTCTTTCTTTCTTTTCTTCTACATGTAACACATGAATGCACAACTTGGTATACACAAAAGGGTGAATATTATAACATACTAAGAAGTTTATATTCAGTTTGTTATTGAAATAAAAATGCCAAAAAAACACACATAGACAGCAGCCTTTTATGCAGCTGCCCTTTGCAATTTTTCTGTTTGCATTAGCAGAAAAGGGATTGCCATATTATTGATTGGTAACATAACTGGAATATATTTATTATTTTACTACACATTTTTTCTTTCTTTCTTTTCTTCTACATGTAACACATGAATGCACAACTTGGTATACACAAAAGGGTGAATATTTCAATTTTTAATTTTGCAAAGTCAATTTTTTAGTTGCAAAGTATATTTTTTCTAGTGAACAACCAATTAGCCTCAGAGACACCTGATAGCTCACACAGGTGAGAATAAATTAGGAACACACCCCTTAGAATGGACACAATTGTTTGTTTGTAGGGTATAAAAGGCAGAGGTAGGAATGATTATGATATGCCTGATGAAACGGTTTGCCAACCGAGAAATGCGTTGCAATCATTGGGGCCAACTGGGTGACCCTGTAATCCACTTTGTATAACAACCCTGGTGTTGTTTTTAAATTTTTGTTTTTAATAAATATTTGCAAATTTTTACTTTTGGAGTGGATCTCATTTCCTACCATCTGCCTGCAATCACTACTAAGTGCACAGCTACTGAGAAGCATTAAACCTGCCTTTGTTTTCACTGCATCAAAACCAAAAGATCGTTTGTTTGGGTGAGCTGCCACACCTGCCTGAATCTGCAGCCTGTATCTACCAGCACATTGGTGTGCTTTGGGAGTATGTGAGTACCCACTTTATACTATAAAGCACATTTATATGTATCATCCTTAATGGTCTGCACATATAGTGCTCGTTTGTTTTACACCTGTTGCAGAACTACAGTATTGGAAGTATCCTTGAACGGGTGAGCTGTCAAACCCATCTAAATCTACAGCCTGCCCCTACCAGCACATGAGTGTGCTCGTGGAGTATGTGAGTACTCATTTGGCTATTCTGTTGCTTTTTCTTATGTCTTCAATCAGACTATACCACAAATGAGGCGCCCCTCTGTTTTTTATTTCTCCTGCACAGCAAATCGAACAGTGGTACTGCTGCAGGGATTTACCTATGTATTTAACCTGCATTATCAACGCCAGCTTTCTAACAAATTTAGAGCATGTAATTTTTGAAATGAGACAACCCTTTAATAATAAGGTGTATTTAACTAACCTCTATTCAGTGTCTAACTGTGCTCAGTTGTAAACATTCTTTTTCTACTTTGCGGTGTGCTCATCACAGTGTTGTATTTTTGGGCCTCCCACACTAACTCACACATAATGATTGGGCTGCACTGTATTTTATGTTGTCTCTACTTGATGCAAGCAACATTCCATTTTGTATTTTTATGGCTAGCCATCTTTATTAAACAATGGTGTATTTAAGTATAAGGCAATGGAACATTTCTTAACCCCTTGGCTTCCAGATATGGCTAGAATGTTTCTAGTCAATCATGTCATATGATTTATTGTGTACATTGAAGAGGTTAAAAAAAACATACACCTTGCAGCTGGGGTGGCTTCACGTTACTACCTGCTTGCAGTGAAAATACTGGCCCTGTGGTGTAAGAGTTTAGGTTTAGACTGGGTTAAAACTTACTGTTGCCAGCTAGCTGTTTCTGTTCATTTTGGCAGTCAGAATATAAATAAGACTTACACTATTAACCATTCAGCAGCCAATACAAAAAGAGAGCTTAGTATTGAATATGGGGTTACCCTATGCAAAAATCAAAACAACCAGAACTACAAAATTGTTATATATCTTTTTTATTTATTTTTTTGTAACTCAATTATGCTGTGTAATGTGTTTTTTCCCTAGATCTACCCTCTGAACAAATCGATGTGAGATGGCACAGGAAGTGTGCGGATTAGCTGTCCGCCATCCTACCTCTCACTCCTGTAGTGCCGGTCTGGCCGTCTGGGTGGGCATAACTCACGTGGCACTGGCTGAGCCTCAAAATAATTTTCACTGCAGTGAACAGTGTCAGTCATGAGGCGCCAACATCCGCGGTTCATCGCACGTTTCCCTCTCAGACTCCACGGCACTAAATGACTGTCTGTGCACACACAGTCTCTCAGTGTTACGCTGCGTGCAAGTGAGCTTCACAAACGCACACCCCTGCCATTCTGCCTACATTCCATAGCATAGTTTCAGCAGGCTCAGCTCAGCCAGGGGGCGCCTGCGCAGAATTGAAAGCACATAAATAATTTTTCACTCAGTCACGCTGCTTAATTGAAATTGCCAATGCCGGCAGCCAGGCAGATCCAGTGCCCCCCCTGCTGGGGGCACTCCAAGGGAACTGCCTAGATGCCTTACACAAGTACCGGCCCTGCCCCCATGACATCTTACAAACAAGGAAGGGAATAACCCCTCAGAACAAGAAGATAAGGACTCTCAGGGCCTCAATGGATACTGTAACCAAAATTTCCCCAAGGGAGAGGAAATGCAAGGGAAACCACTTCCCCAGCCATAGGCATAGCAAAAGGTAGTAGCAAAATGGTAAAAACAATACCAAAAGTGAAGAACCCTTCGGCCATTACCGACATCTCAGTTGAGACAAACAACCACAAGCCCACCTCAAAGCTGCAATAGCTGCCCCTGACGTCACTGTAAGATCCCTCCAGAGAGACAGCAAAACTTAACTTCAGGCAGTTACCAAATCTCCCATGAGAGACAAAACCAATCCCCCTAAAGGGACAAGTGGAAGTTCCAAAACCTAAGGGTTGAAATGAACCCAGTCCCGAAACCAGAAATCCGGAACCCGAAATCTCAGACAAGAGACATGGCCACAAGCCAGACCCCCAGAAAAACAGGACCGGCCGTATGTTCTGACCCCCTGAGGAACCAACGAGTTGCCTCATATGGAGGAGTGCACCCTAGGTAGTGCATCCCACATGCCCATGTCCTTGGACATCGGACACTCAGACCAAAGAGACATCTTGACAGGCCTAAGAAGATGACAACCAGCACCCGGAGGTGGATCCAAACCCAGGATTCCTCTGGCAAGCCCAGAGAGCTAGATCTCCTAGATGTTCGAAGGGTAACACCCCAAAGTCCAGAGACCACAGAGCTTACAAGGAACAGGGCTCCGTCAAAGATCCATACAGGATCAGCCTTCCGGAAATCCCTGTACCGCACAAGGAATAACGATAGATGCCCCACAACTCCTGGCAGACAATCTGATCAGGGGTGATTGGTGGGGGAAAAAGGGAATAACCCAAACCCCTGTGCTCCAAATTATAAGAGTGTGAGAGATACTGAAAAGGAAAGTAAGAAGGACATAGCCGGACTTCCAGATGCATATGACCAGACCACCCAAGAAGGGAAAAAAGCAGCCCCAGCAACCTCGAGAGGTACCTGCGACTAGGCCATAAGAACAGACATCCAGAAGATACCAAGAGTGAAAACAAAATTCGCCATCCAAACTGGTACCCCAAATGTCCTGAGGTCATCCAAACCATTTGGGAATGGAGAACTTCGGTTCCGAGGCCAAAGGACCTCCCGAACCCACGATGAAGCCTTAGCAGGATCCGAACCCAGAACCCCCTCAACATTAGGAACGGTATAGAGGACCAAAAGGCAACAAGAAAAACGAACACTTCACCGAAGTGAACTACTCAGCACCCGACAGGATAACCAGCACACCGGCACCACGTGGGTGACATGAACCTTAAGGAACATCAGCTAGTGCCCGACCAGTACCTGCCTGGTACAAGAACACTCCGGAACTGTCCAAGGTTCAAGAAAAATTGAAGCCCCCGAAGGGATCGATAACATAAACCATAAATATAACTATCTTTGCATATAGTAATGCGCAACTTCAGAGGAAGTGCCCATGCATCCACAAAATCACAAGTATCAGTTCCAGAGAAGAAAAGTTCCCAAATGGAAAACTATAACAGACAAGAGCTTCTTAAAACAAATCAAACACATTCTAACCAGATCAAATAAAATGAAGGCAGCACCCTTGGGTAAAAGCCCAAGGAGAATGGGCACACTAACAGGACCAGCCGATCAGAGGCCCCATTCTCCCAAGGTCAGAACTGGAACAGATACTTAAAAGAAAAGAAAAAACAGAGACGTCAAGGAGATTGGCTTCATCCCCATACATCTAATCCAGTTTGTCGTCCAGCCCAGAAGACCGAGGATCCCTCCGCACATTAGGACTGGGATCCTCCAGCAGCGCCATAACATGCCTTAGTAGTACACAAAGACGTGTCAGTCTATAACGGAAGGCAAAATAATCCCCCGCCAGATCGATAGACGACCCTGGCCCTGAGGGTGAAGCGTCAGAGGCCATCGCTTCCCCAGAAGGCCGAACTGACTCAGGCGATCCCATGCCCAAGGAACCCTGGTTAACAGAACACGGACAGTATCTTAAAAATACCTCTCTTGGAAGATATAAATGTGCCAGCGCCATAGATATGGCCATGCAGAGCCATGCTGTAACCTCTGGAAGAAACAAGCCGCCCTCCGGAGAAGGATTAACAGCCCTAGGGACACCTGCTTGCGTAGCAAAAGAAGAACACCTGCTTGCGTAGCAAAAGAAGGTTCTGTGGCACGCGCCTCACAGGACATGGAATCCTCAGGAGCGAATGGCTCAATGCACTCTAAGTTCCCTGATTATGGGGAAGAGAGTACTCTAGAATGTCAATTGGAACATAACTGATGGGCATGGATAACCCGGGCCATTTCATACTCTTCGCAAGACGTATACTCTGTATAGGAGATATCCGTCTCCAAAAAATCAGAATCCTCCATAAATTGCAGATTGCAATTATGGACAAACACTAAACGGCACCTTACACCTCCTGAGACTCAGCCAACTAATGAGCAGACTCTCACCGTCGCCACTCAATCAGGGTAAGGAAATGGAAAATGCAACGTGACCACACCCGGTCATGAGGTACACCATGTAAACCAAAAAAAAGACGCACCATTCTATAGGACTGTGCAGTCTGATGAATAAGGCATTTATGTTCTGAATAGCCACGAGCCCGAGCATCACTACACATTAGCAGACAGAATCACATAACAAACATGATTAAAATCCCCCCTGTTCAACAACCCCCCTCAGGAGATATTAACCCTTGATTCCATAAGATAAAGGAGTCCCCACAGGGACCCTGACTTCTTCGTTAACATTACATTCACATATTGAAATAAAATGAAACGATCTTACCGGAATCTACGCTGTGGTACAGGAACACAGCCCTTCAAGTGTGATAGATAGTAGCCTCGCATGGACTTGAGTGAATACAGGCAGGCAGCAAAACTCGTCAATGCTGATTGCCTAGGAGCTGTTAACATGAGTCGGGATGGTTTCGCAGAAATACTCTCCCTGCATCTCCTCGCTCATCCATGCTCTCACTGAGAGACTGACAGGATTACTTAAAACTACAGTCTCATTTTGAAGAGTACTACCCTCCATGAGAGACTATCTTCAATCTTCTGACACTTCTCTGCCAACCTCCTGTGACGAAAGGCAAAGAATGACTGGGGGATGAGGGAAGTGGGGGAGGTATTTAAGCCTTTGGCTGGGGTGTCTTTGCCTCCTCCTGGTGGCCAGGTTCAGAATTCCAAAAAGTAATGAATACAGCTGTGGACTCTTCTCGTTTAAGAAGAAAATTGAAATTGAAATAGGAGTAAATTAGAAAGTTGCTTAAAATTGCATCCTTTATCTAAATCATGGAAGATAAAATTTGGGTTTAGTATCCCTTTATGGAGCAGCGGTCTTAAGACGGATCGCGCTGAAACTGCTGCATTCGCAGCATGTTAAATCGGCCCCAAAATCTTAAATTATACATAAAGTCAAACATGTTTGCAATATACTTTTATTACTAATCTTTCCATCATATTCTGTAATTTAATTCCAAAACAATTGTGAGTTTTCTAAATCCTGTGAAAATTGGAAGTGCACACTTCCGACTTCATAAACCTAACCATGTTAAATTCTACACAGTCATTGTTTGATCCCTATAGTAGCATGTGTATATATATATATATATATATATATATATATATATATATATATATATATACAGGGAGTGCAGAATTATTAGGCAAGTTGTATTTTTGAGGATTAATTTTATTATTGAATAACAACCATGTTCTCAATGAACCCAAAAAACTCATTAATATCAAAGCTGAATATTTTTGGAAGTAGTTTTTAGTTTGTTTTTAGTTTTAGCTATTTTAGGGGGATATCTGTGTGTGCAGGTGACTATTACTGTGCATAATTATTAGGCAACTTAACAAAAAACAAATATATACCCATTTCAATTATTTATTTTTACCAGTGAAACCAATATAACATCTCAACATTCACAAATATACATTTCTGACATTCAAAAACAAAACAAAAACAAATTAGTGACAAATATAGCCACATTTCTTTGCAAGGACACTCAAAAGCCTGCCATCCATGGATTCTGTCAGTGTTTTGATCTGTTCACCATCAACATTGCGTGCAGCAGCAACCACAGCCTCCCAGACACTGTTCAGAGAGGTGTACTGTTTTCCCTCCTTGTAAATCTCACATTTGATGATGGACCACAGGTTCTCAATGGGGTTCAGATCAGGTGAACAAGGAGGCCATGTCATTAGATTTTCTTCTTTTATACCCTTTCTTGCCAGCCATGCTGTGGAGTACTTGGACGCGTGTGATGGAGCATTTTCCTGCATGAAAATCATGTTTTTCTTGAAGGATGCAGACTTCTTCCTGTACCACTGCTTGAAGAAGGTGTCTTCCAGAAACTGGCAGTAGGACTGGGAGTTGAGCTTGACTCCATCCTCAACCCGAAAAGGCCCCACAAGCTCATCTTTGATGATACCAGCCCAAACCAGTACTCCACCTCCACCTTGCTGGCGTCTGAGTCGGACTGGAGCTCTCTGCCCTTTACCAATCCAGCCACGGGCCCATCCATCTGGCCCATCAAGACTCACTCTTATTTCATCAGTCCATAAAACCTTAGAAAAATCAGTCTTGAGATATTTCTTGGCCCAGTCTTGATGTGTCAGCTTGTGTGTCTTGTTCAGTGGTGGTCGTCTTTCAGCCTTTCTTACCTTGGCCATGTCTCTGAGTATTGCACACCTTGTGCTTTTGGGCACTCCATTGATGTTGCAGCTCTGAAATATGGCCAAACTGGTGGCAAGTGGCATCTTGGCAGCTGCACGCTTGACTTTTCTCAGTTCATGGGCAGTTATTTTGCGCCTTGGTTTTTCCACACGCTTCTTGCGACCCTGTTGACTATTTTGAATGAAACGCTTGATTGTTCGATGATCACGCTTCAGAAGCTTTGCAATTTTAAGAGTGCTGCATCCCTCTGCAAGATATCTCGCTATTTTTGACTTTTCTGAGCCTGTCAAGTCCTTCTTTTGACCCATTTTGCCAAAGGAAAGGAAGTTGCCTAATAATTATGCACACCTGATATAGGGTGTTGATGTCATTAGACCACACCCCTTCTCATTACAGAGATGCACATCACCTAATATGCTTAATTGGTAGTAGGCTTTCGAGCCTATACAGCTTGGAGTAAGACAACATGCATAAGAGGATGGTGTGGTCAAAATACTCATTTGCCTAATAATTCTGCACTCCCTGTATGTTCTTATCAGATCTCATTATAGAAGACGTGGTATGAGGCTTTTAAAGAGGTTTGACCCTGAACTGTAAAATTATAAAAATTTTGCTAAACATTTAGAGGTCAATTTCAATTCTTTAGAAAAGCTTATTAAAGCTGGTCAATTGCAATCAATCTAAAAATCTTCTTTAATAAAAAAAAAAAAATGGGATTGCCTCTTTTTTTATGATTACATGATCTTAGTGAATCACAATCTTAGTGAGCCAAACACAGCCAAGCTTTATAACTCACTCGCTATCTAATCTCCATTTTCCCACAATTTATTATTATTATAGTAATTGTTCAACCTGTGGGTGTAGCCTTTGGCTGTTGTTGTCGATGCGTCTATTTAGTTTTTGTTTACCCAATAACGTGTGGTCAAGTAGCTTGGGTTTGCTGCTGCCCATGCATTGTTTGGGGGGTGACTTTTCTGATAACTGATCCTATTTTTTCCAATATGGAAATGTTATCGCTTGCATTGTGGTAATTATAATGTTCCAAAAAGGCATATCGGGAGCCGAAATACAGACACTAAACAGAATCGACAAGATAATTAGATACACTTATCTAAAGGATTTGTGATCTATGCAGACATTTTTTATCATAGGGACATTATACACTAGATTTTTCTTTGCATAACTGTTTTGTAGATGATCCATTTATATAGCCCATCTGTATATTTTTGCTTATTTTTAAAAACATGATTCTGATTTTTAGACTCCTAACAAAGCCCCAAAGTATCACACGTAGACTGAAGTCTTCAGATTCCTGCTGCGCCTCTTTATGTAATCTGTTTTTTCATATGCAAGAAAGGGGGGAGTGTCTGCTCTTTCTGCTTTCCCCTTTCACTTGGTGTCCCAGCCTAAACTCATCAACAGTGCAAATCTGGGAACTTCTTAGTAGTTTTTAAAAGATTTTATACTGGACTTTTAGATCAGTATCTGTGCATATTCTTCTTTATAGTGGTGCTTATTATTTGCAATTAAATGAAAATTGGTGTATACTGTTCCTTTAATTGCTAATTTATACTACTTAATGAAAATGTGTTTAATGTCCCTTTAAATAAATTAATTAAGAAATTCTGTCAAGTATATTTCATGCAGAAGCAGACTGGCAACTAATATTCTTGCTGCAGTAGCTATAAATAATTTATAAACTTGCACTGGAGGTATTTGAAAACAGCCAGCTGCAGTCTAAGTAAAGTTTTTTTTTTAATGTTCAAAATATGTTGTTTTTTTTCTTTTCATTTTTGATAGAAAATGAGAGTGTAATTCCTCCACTCAATATATTTTATAAAAAATGTACTTGTTTACCTAATTGTATCGAAACATAAATAAATTGCCAAATAACCAACAACGACAAAAATGAAAGAACACTATTTAAGCATCATATAGATATGTTTTATGAAAATGCTGATTAAATGTATAAAAGAAACAGGAAGTGCAGATTTGTTCACAACCTTCTTCAGTATTATTTGTTAACTGGCTGCTAAGAAAAACTCCAGGAGCATAAAAAAATAAATGGATTTTTATTTTTTTGTTTAGTTTTTTTTTGCAGAATAGGAAAATCATTTTAAAAACTGTAATAAATTTTAAAAGGATACTAAACCCAATTTTGTTTCTTTCATGATTTAAATAGAGCATGCAATTGTAAGCAACTTTTTAATTTACTCCTATGATACATTTTCCTTCGTTCTCTTCGTATCTTTATTTGAAAAAACAGGAATGTAAAGCTTACAAGCCGGCCCATTTTTGGCTCACCACCCTGGGTAGCGCTTGCTGATTAGTGGCTACATTTAACTCCCCAATCAGCAAGTGCTACCCAGGTGCTGAACCAAACCTTTTTGCTGATGAACGTTAACAATACATTTTTTTGTGCATATCTTTGTGTGAATGGTTAAATTATTCATTTTGTTTGATGTTTAAATTACTAATTTCACTGTGCACTTTTCTAATGTATGAATCTCCTTCCCATACAAAAATCCAGTATACGCTCCTTAGCGAGAAACCCTGTTTTCCGGGTAAAAAGCGGCTTATGATAATTCTACCAGGGAAATAAAAGCACTCTTATACAATCTTGCAAGCACAGAGACCTTTAGCTCATCAGGCCAGAGAAAGGTATAGGTGTCCTAACTATAGTAATTGTAAATGTAATTTAATGTATTTTTATTATACTTGAGATAATTCAGGAACTGATCCTAATCAGATTTCATGTTCTTTTCACATTAGTACATAATACAAACCAGCAGAGTAATTTACATGGTTCACTGACTACTTTAAAATATTTTTCAGACTAAAATAACTGCAGAGGAAAATGGGTCCTTAAACTACAGCCATATGGTTCCTTTCTGTGTTATTATTTTGAGTATTTAAGTATGACTTCATTAAACAATTTATATGACTGTCTGCCCATGTGTTTGCAGACATTCTCTGGTTTATAAAAAAAATGCTCATATTAGGGTATTTTGCAGTGTATATCTTTGTAAAAGATCATGTACTGTATTTAATGTATGATGGTATTTTTTATTTTTATTATGATTTCTATTATCTTAGCTTACAATTTATCACTGTTGTGGCGCCTGTATACTTGTATTTGATGTCAATGTATGATGATATATATATTTTTATTACTAATAATTTGTATTATGTTGTCAGTTAACAATTAAAGGGATATGAAACCCAAATATTTAATTTTGTGATTCAGACAGAGCATACTATTTTAAAAAAGTTTCCAATTTACTTCTATAAAATTTGCTTTGTTCCTTTAAATGTGTCACTTTTATTGCATCTATAGATTGAGCTGTTCTTTGTTGTTACTCTGTGTCAATGAGATGTTTAATTAGTAACTAAGCTCTGAAAAACACAAAAACAAAATAATTAATAACCCCTAACTTTTACAGCGCTGCATAATATCTTAGCGCTTTAAAAACAATCCTTTTAATAGTTATAATAACCACTTTAAGGTTTTATTTAATACATGATCTTTAAAGGGATATGAAACCCAAAAATGTTCTTTCGTGATTCAGATAGAGCATAACATTTTCTTAAAAGTTTTTAATTTACTTCTATGATCAAATTTGCTTAATTCTCATGGTATTCTTTGTTCAAGAGATACCTAGGTAGGCGTATGGAGCACTACATGTCAGGAAGTCCTGCAGCCATCTAGTGCTCTTGCAGATGGATAACATTCTTGCACAACTGCTCCAAGAGAACAAAGACCATTTTATAATAGAAGTTAATTAGAAAGTTAATAAAAGTCGCATGTGCTATCTGAATCATGAAAGAAAAAACTTGGGTTTTATGTCCCTTTAAGTAAAAACATGCGAATATCTGTATATCACATCCAACTATCAAGCTGGGTTGTATAATAAAATGAGTAATAATTCATTATCATAGCTAATGTTCTTTAGGACCAATATGTCAGCACACTGTAGCATCTTACCGTTCTAAATGCAGGAAACAGACCCAAGGCCGGCTGAGGCTCCACAGGAAATGACAGGAAGGGTTTGATATGGAGTGGGCGCTGTACCATGGCTGCTGGGGGACGTAGCAAGGTCGGCAGGCCACAACTTCTGTTAATGCTACCTGTATAGTGAACAGAGGGCAGATGTAGTAATATGTACTGAGAACAACACTACAGCACATACCTTCATTCATATTTCACATTTCAGTCATGAGAGCTTGAAATATATTTTATGGCTAGAATGTACCCAGCTTAAAGGGATAGGAAACCCCCCCAAAAAATAAATTTTTTAAAACATCATATTTAGTTGTAAAAGTCACCAAATAACACCTATTAGCCAATTTTTACCGTTTACCTGAAAATTGGACTTGAAAATAAAAGTTCTGCCAAACCCTTCTTTTGCTTCATTATGCTGTATAATTACAGTGTGGCGTCCCGCATGCGCATTTACATTAAGTTAAGGAAACACATGTGCATATCTATCTTCTCTCCTGGAGTTTTAGCCTCCGCGTCATCATCACTAGATATGTGAATGATCGAAAAATTTGGTTCGGATCGATTCAGAGTTTTTTTAATTTCGCGAATTCGGAAAACTTTGAATTAATTCTTTTTTTATTTGGCTGGATTCGGCTAAGTTTGGAAATTCGGAATTTCGGTATGTGTGCTGTGTATTAGACTAGTATTATGTACTGTATATTAGGTGTAACCCATAGCAGAGTGATATAACCTAATATACTGTACGATACTAGTGTAATCCATGGCCATCCGAATTTACCGAATAAATCCGAACTAATTTGGATTTATTCTGTAAATTTGGCAGTATTTTAATTCGGAAATTCGGATCAATCCGAATCTCCGAATTTGCAGAATTTTCCGAATCGATCCGAAACGAATTGCACATGTCTAATCATCACCTTGCTGCCGACGAAGAGGCACTGGACATAGGAGTGGGAGTGGCGCACCAGATCGCTCAAGCCAGGCTGACGCTGTGGGTGTTGCATGTTTTACTTTTTGACCCCCATTCAATTGCTCAGATTGACATCCGGAAGTCAATACAAGCTGCCTAATACATAAGCTAGATTATGAGTAGCAAACACAATGTGCCTGATAAGAGCAGGTACACAAAAATGGAGGACTGTGTGACAACATGCGCATGCGAGTGCCCACACATTAGATTGTGCATGCCGAGATTAAGGAAAAACTGTTATTTAAATATGCTAATTAAGGGATCAGTGCTGAAGCGCCATTGGAGGAGGGGGTGGCATACATTATGTATAACTACAGCCTACATTTATGGGCGGTCGTAATAGCCGTTTACAAGGCAAATTAAAATATAATTTTCCTTAACATTAAAGCTTTGTTTCAAGGTAAGAATTAATTGGTAATAATCTATTAAACTTTAACTGTGTGATAATATATTTTTTATAACGTTACAAAGTAAATATTTCTAACCCTTTAAAGCTACTCTCTGTCAAAATGACACAGACCCATCATGGGTGTCCAGCTGGGTGACAAGAGTGGCAAACACCTAACCACACAGATTATATATAAAGGGTGTTTATACATATACATACAAAGGGTGTTTTATATATATAGTTTGTTTTTTGTATATATACTTGTATATATAGTATAAATAAGTCCCTATTTTAATGAAAATTGGCTACAATTTTTAAAATCACATGGCTAATTTGCATCAAACTTTCTCCTACTGAATAAGTTGCAACTGCTACATTGTTTTAAAGGGACAGTATACACCAATTTTCATATAACTGCATGTAATAGACACTACTATAAAGAATAATATGCACAAATACTGATGTAAAAATCCAGTATAACAACGTTTAAAAACTTACTTAGAAGCTTCCAGTTTAGCTCTGTTAAAAAGGTTACTGGAACACCCACTGAAAGTGGTAAATAGCAGACACTCCCCTGCATATGAAAAGACCCTTTACATAAACAGAAGCAAGCTAGAGTAGGTATACGTCGGTATTTGCTTTGGGGCTTGGTTAGGAGTCTGAAAATCAGAGTAATGTTATTTAAAAAATAAGCAAAACTATCCGTTTAAAAAAACAAAAAAAAAACTGTGTGGGCTATATAAATGATTCATCTACAAAACATTTATGCAAAGAAAAATCTAGTGTATAATGTCCCTTTAAGTCATCTGATTTGTTGCTTCCTCCAGCAAGAAATGTCTTCAGATGTAACAAACTCACACTAAGGTTTAAGCACTTCTGAGTGATATTGGTTCCTTTTAATAGAATTTATCAGGAGCAAGCACTATTACACGAACACACAAACACCACCAATGCTAACTTTCTCACACAACACAGAACTTTCAAAAGTATTAGATAAAGATGAAAGTATTTTCATAAACTAGAACACAGACTTCTCTAGTCATGATCTTGTGATTTCTAGTCAGATGATTCCAGGCTCGGGAGTAATTAATGGAAGCACTTCTTAACTAAAAAAGTGGCCGATTTATGGAACAAACTTCGAGTGGAGGTGGTACAAATACTGTAATGGAATTCAAGGGTGCCTGGAATATGCATAAGGCTATTGTGAGAATTAATTAACTTTAAAAGGAAATATGAGAAGACTAGAGAGGCCTTCTGGTTCTTATCCTCTGTCAAAACCTATGTTTCTGTGTCTCTATGCAACTTGTCATCTTGACAAGATAGTTTTCAGCACATAAATTAGATAATGTTTTTTCTTCTTCTAAAAGTTAGTACAATACGCCTCAAGCTCACATTA
The DNA here is from genome assembly GCF_027579735.1 of Bombina bombina. Taxonomy (NCBI): domain Eukaryota; kingdom Metazoa; phylum Chordata; class Amphibia; order Anura; family Bombinatoridae; genus Bombina; species Bombina bombina. The sequence goes on along the minus strand of NC_069501.1, from coordinate 1,048,534,554 downwards.
TTGTTATACAGCATTTTATGAACCTCTGAAATCTGTGTGTGTATGTGTGTGTGTATGTATGTACGTGCGTGAATCTGTGTATGTATGAGTGACTGTGTATATGCGTATGTGTATGTATGTATGTATGTGTGTGTCTGTGTATGTATGTGTGTGTGTGCGCCCGTGTGTATATGTATGTATGTGCGGGTACATGTGCCTGTGTGTGTATGTATGTGTGTGTATGCATGTGTGTGTGTATATGTGTTTGTATCTGTGTGTGTGTATATATATATATATATATATATATATATATATATATATGTGTGTGTATGTGTGTGTATGCATGTATGTATCTGTATGTGTTTGTGGATGTATGTGTGTGTATATGTGTTTGTATTGTATCTGTGTGTATATATATATATATATATATATATATATAGATATGTGTGTGTATGTGTGCGCGCGTTCGTGTATCTGTGTGTTTGTGTACGCGTGCATGTGTCTGTATATGTATGTGTGTGTATGTAAACGTGTGTGGATGTATGTGCGTGTATATGTGTGGACGCGTGTGTGGATGTGTGTGTATGTATATGTGTGTGTGTATCTATGTGTATATGTATTTATGTGTATGTGTGAGTTTGTGTGTATGTATGTGTGTGTATGAGTTTGTGTGTATGTACCTGTTTGTATATGTATGTGTGTATGTGTGTATCTGTGTGTGTATGCGTGTGTATCTGTGTGTATATGCAAGTGTGTGTGTTTAAGTATGTGTGTATGAGTGTATCTGTGTGTGTATGCGTGTGTGTATCTGTTTGTGTGTATATGTATGCATGTGTGTATCTGTTTGTGTGTGCGTGTATGTATGTGTGTGTATGTACGCATGTGTGTATCTGTTTGTGTGTACATGTATTTGTGTGTGTGTATGCGTGTGTATATCTGTTTGTGTGTACATGTATGTGTGTATATATGTGTGTGTATGCGTGTGTATATCTGTTTGTGTGTACATGTATGTGTGTATGTATGTGTGTGTGTATGCGGGTGTATATCTGTTTGTGTGTACATGTATGTGTGTATATATGTGTGTGTGTGTGTGTGTATGCATGTGTATATCTGTTTGTGTGTACATGTATGTGTGTATATATGTGTGTGTGTGTATGCATGTGTATATCTGTTTGTGTGTACATGTATGTGTGTATGTATGTATGCGTGTGTGTATGTATGTATGTGTGTTTAACTATTATGCAGAGTAATTTCACCATTCTCTGACCTCGATAAATTCTGTTCAGTTTGTAAAGTGGACATCAATGCACTTTGTCAGCTCTATAAGATCACTCACTGTGTGACAGATTCTGCTTGCTAAATGGCAACACAGGGGTGAAGGTGATAATTGTGTTAACTTTAAAGGACAGACAAAAAGAGCTGCTCTTTTATATACCAACACATATGTAGCTTTTCATGGACCTATTCTGTAAAGAAGCATGAGATTTCAAAAGGCCTGAGTGCATTATTATTTCTATAAAGAACTCAGTTGGTTCATTAAGATAAATCTCTAACAGAACTCTATATTCAGAAGCCATGACGAGAATCTGCTACTTTGAAAGTAATAAACATTTATATTGAAAAACTTCATACATGACATCTTGTAAACAGCAGAGCATATTAATATTTTTCTTTAATATCATTACCCTTGTGATATTAAAAAGAATGTTTTAGAAGCTTTGCTGACTGGCTGATTTTTGTTCAACGCTGCTGTAAAGATAGCATTAAAGGGTCACAAAAAAATAAAAAATAAAAATGCTAGACATAATGATGTATTCAAAGGAAAGAGTACCCTGACAATAATGTGCATTATATGTTCATTATATTAGTTGTTTAAATATTGAAGAAATGTGTTTACAGTGCTGGTTTTCAAAACATTAAGGGCACCACATAGTTGTAACTTAAAAAAACAAAAACATTAAATACAGTAGAATTACATAATCAACAAATGCATAATAAAAATAAAATGCCATACCACCTCTGAATTTCAAATTAAGAGTAGTTTTCTGTCAAATTTCAAAATTTCCTTCTATTGCCCTGTCCACTGTATCATGTGACAGCTGATAATGAATCACAGACTCCTTTATGTGAACTCCTGCATATGCTCTGTAGTAGAAGTACTTCCTCCATTTCTTAAAGGATTTGGAAAGCCCACAGTTTTCCGTTAAATTACATACAGTAATGCAAAAATATTCTACAATGTATGACTAACAGTTTTATATAACAATCTGTAATGTCCTTTCAATTTAAAAATACTAACATCATATTTAAAGAATAATAGATTAAAACTTTTCTAAATGTACTTCCATGATAAGCCAACAATAAGAGTTTTTTATATATATTATTACACATCATATCACACTATTTTGTAAAATAATTGGCATTGTTGTAGAAAACATAATACATTTAGAATAGTTTTATTAGATCCCTTCATAAAACAGTGAAAGTTTGAGAAAATATGTCACATTTCTATTAGAGCGTGAAAATGTTTATCTTAGGTAAATACATATGGTTACAATATGTAAAATGCACTCTGAGGCTTAATGAATGCATATGGATATGAATCAGCAAAGAGACAACATATCTTCCAGAGTGAGTGAATTATTGATAACTACTGTTACCGTGCTGTTATCAAGAGATACAAAGGTGGGTGTAGACATGTATCATATACAGAGAAAACAAATCATAGTCCTGTTTTTTGCCCCATTTTCTTTAACAGATAACAAACATTTGGTGATGGGTGTGGATATTAATTAAAAGGTCTCCATTTTTTTCCAAAGAGTTTATTAAGAATCAATATATGTTAATAATAAGAGAAAGATTTACAGGTATATATACACATCTGTCAAAACTGTCCAAATAATTAATACAGGGCAACTTTACCACAACCCCAATTTCTGCAACACTGCTAAAATAATCACAGGATTTTATCCAAGGTGTCCAACATCAGTAATCTTTTCAGCAGGAACAGGGTAAGAAGGAGAGAGAGAAATAGAGAGTTTCCCAATTTTATTCTCATTTCAAAGGGGTTTGGCCTAGCACATGCCAGTCAAGGCTAATGGGAGTGTCTTTAATTAAACACCTAGTTCAGGGAGAAAGGTGTATCTGTGGGGAAGGGATTTCAGTAACAGCTAGGTCAGTAAGCTATGTCACCACAATGGGCTTAAAAGGCCATTATACACTCATTTTTTCTTTGCATAAATGTTTTGTAGATGATCTATTTATAAAGCCCATAAAGTTTGATTTTTTTTAAAAATGTATAATTTTGCTTATTTTTAAATAACATTGCTCTGATTTTCAGACTCCTAACCAAGCCCCGAAGTTTTATGTGAATACTGTCAGCTACCTTCTCCAGCTTGCTCCTGTTTGTGTAAAGGGTCTTTTCATATGCAAAAGAAGGGGAAGGAGGGAGTGTCTTATTTCCCACTTGCAGTGGGCTTTCCAACTACCTTTTCAACAGAGCTAAACTGAAAGCTTCTAAGTAAGTTTTTAAACCATTTTATACTGGATTTTTATATCAGTATCTGTGCATCTTATTCTTTATAGTAGTGTCTATTACATGCAGTTATATGAAAATGAGTGTATACTGTCCCTTTAACAAATTTTCTGTAATATTTAAAGAGACAGTCTACACTAAAATCGTTATTATTTAAAAAGATAGATAATGCCTTTACTACTTATTCCCCAGCTTTGCACAACCAACATTGTTATATTAATATACTTTATAACATTCAAACCTCTAAATTTCTCCCTGTTTCTAAGCCACTACAGACAGACTCTTATCACTTGCTTTTTTATTTGCTTTTCACAACAGGAGACTGCTAGTTCATGTGAGCCATATAGATAACATTGTGCTCACGCCCGGGGAGTTATTTAAGATTTAACACAACACAGTGCTAAATGCAAGTCAATAGATAAGAAATAAAAAGTCATGTGATCAGGGGGCTGTCAGAAGATGCTTAGATATAAGGTAATCACAGAGGTAAAAAGTATATTAATATCACTATGTTGGTTATGCGAAACTGGGGAATGGGTAATAAAGGGATTGTCTATCTTTTAAAACAATAACAAATTCTATTCTAACCAATTTTTTTTTTTTATGATTCAGATAGAGGATGCAACTTTCTACTTTACTCTTATTATCAATTTTCTTCGTTCTGTTGCTATCTTTATTTGAAAAAGCAGGAATGCAAGCTTAAGAGTCACCCCATTTTTTATTCAGCATCTGGGTAACGCTTGCTGATTGGTGGCTAAATATAATCCTAATAAACCAGTCCAAGCTAGAACTACTCTCCATTTTACAAGCAACCCTTTCCCTCTACTAAGAGGCTAGGGGGCCGATTTATCATGGCCCAAATGGGGCCAAATACCCCTGTTCCCGCACAAGCCTTTAGGCTCGCCGAAACAGAAGTTAAGAAGCAGCGGTCTTAAGACTGCTGCTCCTTAACTCGTCTACTGCCTCTGAATATGATGGGGTTGATTGACACCCCCTGCTAACAGCCGATTGGCCGTGAATCTGCAGGGGGCGGCATTGCACAAGCAGTTCACCAGAACTGCTTGTGCAATGTTAAATGCAGACAGCGTATGTTGTCAACATTCAGCGATGTCAGGCGGACATGATACGCTACAGCATATCATGTCCACCAGACATTGATACATCAGCCCCTATATGCGCACATAGAATTCTAGTTAAATGAGTTAAAAGTTCTCATTACATAGATCTAAACCCCCACTATGCCATACCCCTGATATTATTTGCATCCCCTGTCCTACACAGCATGCGTCACATGCTCATCTTAGGCACTCATTACTCCCAACCCGATGCATCCTTAGGCAATTACTCATTAACATGTGCCCCATGCTGTGCCCTTAGGCAGCCTTCTGTTTTGTCTTAATGGTAACAGTGATCCAGATTGTCTAGACTGCTTTTCAGATGTAACATTATTCTTAAATTAGTATGAAGATATCACATTTTTATTATTAATAATATTACCAGTCTAGTGATAAAAATATCCCCAGACTTGTCAGCACCTGTAGAAAGAAGTGTAGCAGATTTCATATTCATCTGAGGTAAATTTAACTCCAGAATATGTAAATAGCATTACATTAACAATCACACGCTCATTATACATTCAGGTGGTATTTACTTTGACAGGGTGATTTCTCCTCTAATTGGAGATAATTTTCCATTTCTACAGGCAGTACATAGCAAAATGGTCAGCTAAAATAGGATAAATTCACACAGAGAGAATAAAAACACACTCCTAGATTACGAGTTTTGCGTTAGAGGCTGTGCGGTGCTAACAAGCAGTTTATGCTCACCGCTCACTTGCAGACAACGCTGGTATTACGGGTTTTATAAACCCGGTGTTAGCCGCAAAAAAGTGAGCGTAGAGCAAAATTTAGCTCCACATCTCACCTCAATACCAGCGCTGCTTACGTTAGCGTTGAGCTGGTAAAACGTGCTCGTGCACGATTTCCCCATAGGAATCAATGGAACCGGCTGAAAAAACACCTAACACCTGCAAAAAAGCAGCGTAAAGCTCCTAACGCAGCCCCATTGATTCCTATGGGGAAACAAAAGTTATGTTTACACCTAACACCCTAACATGAACCCCGAGTCTAAACACCCCTAATCTTACACTTATTAACCCCTAATCTGCCGCCCCCAACATCGCTGACACCGAAATTATATTATTAACCCCTAATCTGCCGCTCCGGACACCGCCACCACCTACATTATGCTTATGAACCCCTAATCTGATGCCCCCTACATTATATTTATTAACCCCTAATCTGCCGCCCCCAATGTCGCCGCAACCTAACTACATTTATTAACCCCTAATCTGCCACCCCCAATGTCGCCGCCTCTATAATAAAGTTATTAACCCCTAAACCTAAGTCTAACCCTAACTCCCCTAACTTAAATATAATTTAAAGAAATCTAAATCAAATTACTACAATTATAATTAAATAATTCCTATTTAAAACTAAATACTTACCTATAAAATAAACCCTAAGCTAGCTACAATATAACTAATAGTTACATTGTAGCTAGCTTAGGGTTTATTTTTATTTTACAGGCAACTTTGTATTTATTTTAACTAGGTACAATAGTTATTAAATAGTTATTAACTATTTAATAACTACCTATTTAAAATAAATACAAATATACCTGTAAAATAAAACCTAACCTAAGTTACAATTACACCTAACACTACACTACAATTAAATTAATTACCTAAATTAAATACAATTAATTACAATTAAATAAAATTATCTAAAGTACAAAAAAAAACACTAAATTACAGAAAATAATAAAGAAATTACAAGATTTTTAAACTAATTACACCTAATCTAATCCCCCTAACAAAATAAAAAAGCCCCCCCTAAATAAAAAAGCCCTACCCTACACTAAATTACAAATAGCCCTTAAAGGGACAGTATACACTCATTTTCATATAACTGCATGTAATAGACACTACTATAAAAAATAAGATGCACAGATACTGATATAAAAATCCAGTATAAAACTATTTAAAAACTTAGTTAGAAGTTTTCAGTTTAGCTCTGTTGAAAAGGTAGCTGGAAAGCCTACTGCAAGTGGGAAATAAGACACACACACCCCTCCCCCTTATTTTGCATATAAAAAGACCCTTTACACAAACAGGAGCAAGCTGGAGTAGGTAGCTGACGGTATTCTTATAAAACTTTGGGGCTTGGTTAGGAGTCTGCAAATCAGAGCAATGTTATTTAAAAATAAGCAAAACTATACATTTTTTTACAAAAAAAACTTTATGGGCTATATAAATAATTAATCTACAAAACATTTATGCAAAGAAAAAATGATTAAAAGGGCCTTTTGCGGGGCATTGTCCCAAAGTAATCAGCTCTTTTACCTGTAAAAATAATTACAATTCCCCCCCAACATTAAAATCCACCATCCACACAACCAACCCTACTCTAAAACCCACCCAATCCCCCCTTAAAAAACCTAACACTAACCTCTTGAAGATCACCCTACCGGGAGACGTCTTCACCCAACCGGACAGAAGTGGTCCTCCAGACGGGCAGAAGTCTTCATCCAACCGGGCAGAAGTGGTCCTCCAGACGGGCAGAAGTCTTCATCCAGACGGCATCTTCTATCTTCATCCATCCGGCGCGGAGCTGGTCCATCTTCAAGACATCCGACGCAGAGCATCCTCTTCATCCGGTGGCCAACGACTGAATGAAGGTTCCTTTAAATGACGTCATCCAAGATGGTGTCCCTTCAATTACGATTGGCTGATAGAATTCTATCAGCCAATCGGAATTAAGGTAGAAAAAATCCTATTGGCTGATGCAATCAGCCAATAGGATTGAACTGGCCAATAGAATGCCAGCTCAATCCTATTGACTGATTAGATCAGCCAATAGGATTGAAGTTCTATCAGCCAATCAGAATTGAAGGGACGCCATCTTGGATGATGTCATTTAAAGGAACCTTCATTCAGTCGTCGGCCGTCGGATGAAGAGGGTGCTCCGCGTCAGATGTCTTGAAGATGGACCCGCTCCGCGCCAGATGGATCAAGATAGAAGATGCCGTCTGTCCGTTTGGAGGACCACTTCTGCCCGGTTGGATGAAGACTTCTGCCCGTCTGGAGGACCACTTCTGCCCGGTTGGGTGAAGTCTCCCGGTAGGGTGATCTTCAAGGGCTTAGTGTTAGGTTTTTTAAAGGGGGGATTGGGCGGGTTTTAGAGTAGGGTTGGTTGTGTGGGTGGTGGGTTTTAATGTTGGGGGGGAATTGTAATTTTTTTTACAGGTAAAAGAGCTGATTACTTTGGGGCAATGCCCCACAAAAGGCCCTTTTAAGGGCTATTTGTAATTTAGTGTAGGCTATGGCTTTTTTTATTTTGGGGTTTTGTTTTTTTTTGTTAGGGGGATTAGATTATGTTTAATTAGTTTAAAAATCTTATAATTTCTTTATTATTTTCTGTAATTTAGTGGGTTTTTTGTACTTTAGATAATTTTATTTAATTGCAATTAATTGTATTTAATTTAGGTAATTAATGTAATTGTAGTGTAGTGTTAGGTGTAATTGTAACTTATGTTAGGGTTTATTTTACAGGTCAATTTGTATTTATATTAAATAGGTAGTTATTAAATAGTTAATAACTACTTAATAACTATTGTACCTAGCTAAAATAAATACAAAGTTGCCTGTAAAATAAAAATAAACCATAAGATAGCTACAATGTAACTATTAGTTATATTGTAGCTAGCTTATGGTTTATTTTATAGGTAAGTATTTCGTTTTAAATAGGAATAATTTAGTTAATTTTAGTAATTTTATTTAGATTTATTTAAATTATATTTAAGTTAGGGGGTTTTAGGGTTAGGGTTAGACTTAGGTTTAGGGGTTAATAACTTTATTATAGTGGCGGCGACATTGGGGGCGGCAGATTAGTAGTTAATAAATGTAGGTAGGTGTTGGCGATGTTAGGGCCAGCATATTAGGGGTTAATAATATTTAACTAGTGTTTGTGATGCGGGAGTGCGGCAGTTTAGGGGTTAATATATTTATTATAGTGGTGGCAATGTCCGTTTCAGCAGATTAGGGGTTAAAATATTTATTTTAGTGTTTGCGATGTGGGGGGCCTCGGTTTAGCGGTTAATATGTAGTTTATGAGTGTTAGTGTACTTTTTAGCACTTTAGTTAAGAGTTTTGTGCTACGGCGTTGTAGTGTAAAATTCTTAACTACAGACTTTTAAATGCGGTACCAGTCTTTACAGGAGAGGGTCTACCGCACACTTTTGGTCAGACTCATAATACCGGTGCTATGCAAGTCCCATTGAAAATATAGGATACGCAATTGATGTAAGTGGATTTGCTGTATTTCCTAGTCTGGCCAAAAAAGTGAGCGGTACACCTGTACCTGCAAGACTTGTAATACCAGCAGGCGGTAAAAAGCAGCGTTAGCACCTCTTAACGCTGCTTTTTAACCCTAACGCACAACTCGTAATCTAGGCCACAGTGTTTTGTTTGATTGCTCTTTTTTTAAACACAAGGAGTTACATAAATGTAGACAGGTGTTTTGACTTTCTATGTCATTTTATAGAACATGTTTTTCAATGTTTCTGCCATAAAACATTTGGTTTTTATTGGTCATATATTGAAAAAACATTGTGACAAATATTCCCTGCAATAATAAATATCACAGATCTACAAACTGTCCCTCATATTCCGCTACTGTCACAGTTTAAGACCCTTCTGCAGCTCTTTCTGCTTTATGTCCCAGGTTCTGGATGTGAAAGCAGCAGCCCACCCAGCACACACAGACATGCCTATGTTTCACCCTAATTCAACCCTATCAATCCTGACTATGCTTACTGAAAAGCCATAACTCTGCCAAATTGGCAGCAAATCTGCATGGGGCGGCATTGCACAAACAGTTCACTAGAACTGCTTGTGCAATATACGCTGCCGGCATTCAGCGATGTCTGGCGAACATGATACGCTACAGCGTATCATGTCCGCCCGGCATTGGTAAATCGGCACCTAAGTGTGGAGCGCTAATAGATGCGTGCAAGCGATAAGGGGTTTATCACGCGCATTGGAAGTAGCATGAGTTTTACAAGTTGAAAGTAAACACATTTGCTCAAAACACTATCTGATAAAAAGTACTGAAAAAAAGTTTGGGATATTACAGAGAGTCCTGCAATGATGAAAGTGTGAGGATCCCCTTCAGGTGTACAGCAAAGATTATGCCTGTTACTGCAACTTACTTGGTGCTATACTTGGGTACATCACAGGGGGGGGGGGGGGGTTACAAAAATAACAAGAGACAAAAATTATTGCAACAAAAATTATACAAAACAAGGAAAGGTCATCATCCAGCTAGTGTGAGAGCTCACTAATTCTGATGTCTAACTTCCATAAAAGAAAACAAATTGACCAAGTCCTTTTAGAGCATAATTTACTCCACTCTAATTACTGTTGCAGAGTAAGACCTGCTTCCATTATAAAGTGCACAGAATGTCAACATAGGTCTGTAAAACTGGAAAAAAAATTGCAGCTTTTACTATGATGCACGCAATTATAA